>NW_018408637.1:45471-94724 GCF_002113885.1 Mizuhopecten yessoensis
TGTCAACCATACAATATTATAGTCCAAAGTAATGGTACTGTCAACCATACAATATTATAGTCCAAAGTAATGGTACTGTCAACCATACAATATTATAGTCCAAAGTAATGGTACTGTCAACCATACAATATTATAGTCCAAAGTAATGGTGGTCAATAGTAGCAGCCCTTTACAATGGTAGTCAATCAAACACAACGGCTCAGTCCCAGTTCAAGTGTGAGTACAAGAGTAGCAGCTTATTACCTCTAGTAAAGACTTGTGTTCAGGGATCTTCATGGCCTCGTCCACAAAACTGATGAGCGATTGCTGATGATGGTCTCCCTGGAGAACCAGTTTCACCTTACTACGCATGATGAAAGGCAGGTAGTGCTCCTATGACAACAGTCATCAAAATTAATTTCAATATTAAAACAATGAGCGGAGTAAAACTTTGATAGTCTGTTTTGACATCATACTGAAGTACAAGATAGTACCTCAACCTGTCTTTCAGTGATAAAATGTGTTTTTCAAGTTTGAACATTGACAGACTTACCACTTTGAAGTTTCGGTTGGTAAGTTAAATTTCAGTTGTTATATACTCTCTCAGAAACACAAATTGTTTTGGCGTGCAAATTTGTTTAGGTCGACACATAAAGCCAGTTGTTCAGTCTATGTCAAACAAACTTTATTTATTTTTTTGCCCGATAGTTTTACTGTAATTTTAAGAATATAGTCCAGTCTTACCTGGTAAAAGGTGTCGTCCCATACAGACGACAGGTTACCATCTTCAATTCCTGATGTGGACACTGTGTCCAGCTCATTCCAATTGGTCAAGTTATCTAAACACTGAAATGACAAAAACAAATTTGTGAGAGTTATAATAGTTGACAATCAATCACAACAAAGGAGTTTTCTTTCACATGCATAGGTATATCATTAAAAGTCTGGTACCACATTCTCCTAACTGAAAACAAACCAATGTGTCAAGTACTAGCATGTTTTGACTATGAAAGCAAACTGAAATCAGTTCAATACTAGTTCAATGTTTTTGGAATATTTTTATATCATAGGTAACAAAATTAGCATTAGATACCATGTCAGGTAATCTGACATGGTATATCCGGTATCTAATGATAATTTTTAATTTGAGATTATGACATCTCAGTGAGATTGAACTATAAAGTGGCCCAATCATTCATGGATGCAGTCTTCATTTGACCTTAGCTTTTACCTTGAGGTGAAGGTCATGGTGACAAAAATACAGGGCACTGTGCACCTTTTGTGTGTAATGTAGGCCCCAGTTTAGCACACACATTCCATAATTTCAGGAAATTGACTTATCATTAATGCTTTCCTATTGAAAGGTTACGTTTAAGAAAATTCCTTTAGTTAAGGAACACTTTTGAACCTGAAGGCCTGGTTTACATTTTCATCAAGAAATCTTCACCAGTTTAAAACTAACAGCCCTGCAGGCAACATCGACTTATAGGAAGTTTTGCACTTATTTGAGACTCGTCCTACAGGTGAAGTCATAATGACCTTATTACGGAGCACTTCAACCTTTCTGTGTGTTATGTAGGTATCCTTTACATTTCATCTAGACATCTTCAATGGTTTAAAAGTAAATTTAGAGCCAATGGACAAGATTTCACAGAAAATGTTGTATGTGTTTGACCTTTGACCTAGAGGTGAATGTTATTTAACAGTGTGCTGCCTGTGTTCAGTTGGTGATACAGGTATGATTCAAGTTCAATCGATTTTGGAGGGTTAAAATATTAGCCCAGAAATTATGTTATCAGAAGAAGAACAAGAACAAATATAATGTCAACAATGTCTCCTTTTGTTTGAAGGGGGGAAATGATGTACCTCCATCCTACAGTCATCCCACAGGTCTACTTCAGCCATCTCAGGATTCCCGTCTGGCCAGTCGGAGTCAGAATAACCCAGTGCCTGCAAACACAACACAGTTTTATCTCATCTTATAACAAGAGGCCCAATGGGCCTGCATCGCTCACCTGGTATAAAACTCACGCTTGTAACCTTAAAAGTGATCTAAGATAAAGCTACAGGCAAAANTGTAAATTAGCCAGTAGTAAAATATTTTAATCAAACATACTGTTTTCTCACCAAAACATACTGTTTTCTCAATCAAACATACTGTTTTCTCACCCAAACATACTGTTTTCTCAATAAAAAAATACTGTTTTCTCACCAAAACATACTGTTATCTCCTTTAAAAATATTATTTTCTCAATCAAAAATACTGTTTTCTCACCCAAACATACTCATTTCTCAATAAAAAAACTGGTTTCTCAATCAAATATACATGTACTGGGTTCTCCTTTACCCAAGGATGCTTCAGAACAAATATGGACCAAATCCTTTCCTTCCTACAGACGAAGAATTTTAAATAATAATTTGCTATGTTTCCCTTATTGGGCCCCGCCTCTCAGGCCCCTGGGGGGCCAAACCCACAGTTTATACAAAATTGGTTCCCCTTCACCCAAGGATGCTTCAGGCCAAATATGGAACAAATCCTTTCACTCCTACAGAAGAAGAAGGATTTTAAAGAATTTGCTATATTTCCCCTATTGGGCCCCCGCCCCTCAGCCCCCAGGGGGGCCAGACCGACCATTTATACAAAATTTGTTCCCCTTTTTCCCAAGGATGCTTTTGACCAAATTTGGACAAAATCTGCTCAGTCGTTCATGACTAGTAGTGTTTTAAAGGAAAAGTTGACGGACGACGGAACAGACGCTGCAGTATGGCATAAGCTCACCATGGTCCTACTACTACTTCTTAATGGTACTGACCAACTTCAACAATTTGAAGATAAAATGTCAGACGAGGAGTGAAACATGGAAAGAGATTGTTTTTAAAAGATACGAGATGGTCTAATTTGCGTTTGAAAGGTGACGGTAGAGGGCTGATTTGAATAATTCCGTTGTGGGGCTCGAAATAATGTCAGGTGGGAGTTTATTCCACTCGGGTATAGTTCGAGGGAAGAATGATGCCTTTCTGGTCTGGGTTTTTGAGTGGGGAATTTGATACGAAAACTGGTGGTTTGTTCGGGATTTTCTAACTGTAGGGATTAATCTGTCTGATTTTACGATAGCGACTTTCTGGTTTACAATGTTATGAAGCATGGTCAGACGAGCATCTCTACGTCTATCTGCTAGAGGGCGCAGCTTTAGGTGGTCCAACATTTCTGACACACTGGAGGTACGATGGTTGTACCTGTGCTTATTGAGCACATAGCGCGCTGCCCTTCGCTGGACCATTTCCAACTTGTCATTATTTGTTTGGACCAGGTGAGCTAAAAATGTTATTACAATGTGAAGATGAACTTAACACTTGGCAAAAATAGATTAATAAGTGAAGAATGAAAGTTTGACTGGTGAAAAGTTTCAAGTTTCTCATTTGAGTACAAACTACATTGAATTAACAAAATACTACATTGTTTGTACCTAGACTGACCAGATGCTGTTGTTTATAAGCACTAGTTACCATCAGACACCCATGATAGGATTAACCAAATAATTAAATGTACCCATGTATTCAATATTAACATCTGTGGAGAGACAATATGTCACAGATACAAACCTCATCATATAATTTCTTGGCTTGGTAGTAGTCTCCCCTTGCCTCAAAGGACACTGCCTTCTGGGTAATATCCTGAGTTCCGATCTTCCCCGTAAATATTCCGAGCAGTACATCATACTCATCCACAGACTTGTATAACCTGAAGATCAACACATACTTATTTACATACTTCTGTAGGAAGAATCCTGTAATTTATCATGATATTGACCTTACATACCTTACAATCTCATTTTGTGGTAAGAATCCCTTACTCACTGTGAGCATGAACATTTACCTCAAACTCTACAGTACATACTTGCTAACTCTTCCTACCTAGGAGGAAGACTCCCGATTTTGGACCCTTATATTTAGTATTTTCAACCAATGAGTTAATTTGCTGAATTATTCCTATATTCTTAGATCTAACGATTTCATCTGAAAGAACTCAAAATATGTTATTTTAAAGGGTTATTTTGTTTCAAGGGGGTATATACACAAACACTTTATTGATGAAAATCAAAATGATGAGCAACAACACCCCTGAATCCAGCCTCGATATCCAGGGGTTACACCCACTAACACTTTCTGCACCCCTGGAATATGTCATAGCAAAATTGAAGGCAGGAAGTATGGCTGTTTGATTGGTCTGGGGTAAAAAAAAACTTGATCAATTGCCAGGCTGATACCTTTCCTTTGAAGATTACAGAGGAGGGACACACAACTTCAAAGACAGTCAAATTTTATCGTTATGACCGCAAGATTCTTTTGATGTACATCAAAGGATCGAACTAGTCTTCTTGTTTCATCCACAAGGTGGTGCACACTGAGCCTTCAATTTTGCTATGACATATTTCAGGGGTGCAGATAGCGTTAGTGAGCGCAACCCCCTGGATATCGAGGATGCACTGAATCCTGTATAAAATGTGATGCTTGAATTATATCCTATGTGCTGACATGTTTCGGCCAAAGGGAGGCCGTCTTCAGAGCACCAACTCTTTATTTATGTTTAAATTTTAAGCATGCAGATACAAGTATGACATTATGCAACTATTTTGAGGAACATAATATATGAAGTCTTATACAAGGGAAGTTCCACCACTAATTAACAAATATTTAGCATGGAAAAATTTGACACCAAAAAACCAATCATTGTGTAATCAGCCCATATATATAACCCAAGAGACTTGTTATAGAAATTCTTGAACCAGAAGGAAGTAAAATTCAGAAGCTCATTAAATCCAGGAGTCACTGACCTTGCCAGCTCTATCCAAGTAGGGACTTCTTTAGAGATGGTCAGAGTGTCCGTCCTTCCTCTCTTTGACGGTCTCCCTTCCTCTGGATTGTGGATGATAAGCTGCTCCTCTAATACTACAATACCTGTCAATGTGTACAAAACACCTGTCAATGTGTACAAAACACCTGTCAATGTGTAAAAACGCCTGTCAATGTGTACAAAACACCTCTCAATGTGTACAAAACACCTGTCAATGTGTAAAAATACCTGTCAATGTGTACAAAACACCTCTCAATGTGTACAAAACACCTGTCAATGTGTACAAATCACCTGTCAATGTGTACAAAACACCTGTCAATGTGTACAAACACCTGTCAATGTATACAAAACACCTGTCAATGAGTACAAATCACCTGTCAATGTGTACAAAACACCTGTCAATGTGTACAAAACACCTCTCAATGTTTAATTATTATCAGATTCTTTCCTTACCTAAGGGCTGTAAGTTACTGAAGGTGGCACTTGAACCCACACTTGTCACATCTACAGAGAGCTGGCTCCTCAGCTGGTACACAATATCCTGTTACACAAATCATCATAGTCACATGGGTCACACAATAACATTATCATTATAGTTACATGGGTCACACAATATCCTCACAGTCACATGGGTCACACAAGATCAGTCACATGGGTCACAAAATATCCTCAGTCACATAGGTCACACATTATCATTATAGTCATAATGTAATTATAGCCCTTTTTGACACATCAATATTATTGTCACAATATAATGGTAGTGGCATAGGTCACACAAACAGGTGTTGATATGTCACGTAAACTCACCAACATACAGCCAATGAAGGGAGGGTGGTACTGTACAGACTGAGACAGCACAGTGCTCAGACTGTCCTTGATCTGTTCCACGATCGGTTCTATCTCCCGTTCAACCTTCACCTGATCCATCTGGTCGTATATAGCCTTGAATAGCTCACTGAATAGGATCTTGGCTATAGTACTGTCTCGCTGTAAAAAGCAATGTCAATGTAACAGGATGTTAGCTGTAGTTCTGTCTCTCTGTAACAAGCAATGTCAATGTAACAGGATGTTAGGTGTTGTTCTGTCTCACTGTAACAAGCAATGTCAAAGTAACAGGATGTTAGCTGTAGTTCTGTCTCTCTGTAACAAGCAATGTCAATGTAACAGGATGTTAGCTGTTGTTCTGTCTCACTGTAACAAGCAATATCAATGTAACAGGATGTTAGCTGTTGTTCTATCTCACTGTAACAAGCAATGTCAATGTAACAGGATGCTAGCTGTAGTTCTGTCTCACTGTAAAAAGCAATGTCAATGTAACAGGATGTTAGCTGTAGTTCTGTCTCACTGTAACAAGAAATGTCAATGTAACAGGATGTTAGCTAGAGTACTGTCTCACAGTAACAAGCAATGTCAATGTAACAGGATGTTAGCTGTTGTTCTGTCTCACTGTAACAAGCAATGTCAATGTAACAGGATGTTAGCTGTAGTTCTGTCTCACTGTAACAAGCAATGTCAATGTAACAGGATGTTAGCTGTAGTTCTGTCTCACTGTAACAAGCAATGTCAATGTAACAGGATGTTAGCTGTAGTTCTGTCTCACTGTAACAAGCAATGTCAATGTAACAGGATGTTAGCTGTAGTTCTGTCTCACTGTAACAAGCAATGTCAATGTAACAGGATGTTAGCTGTAGTTCTGTCTCACTGTAACAAGCAATGTCAATGTAACAGGATGTTAGCTGTAGTTCTGTCTCACTGTAACAAGCAATGTCAATGTAACAGGATGTTAGCTGTAGTTCTGTCTCACTGTAACAAGCAATGTCAATGTAACAGGATGTTAGCTGTAGTTCTGTCTCACTGTAACAAGCAATGTCAATGTAACAGGATGTTAGCTGTAGTTCTGTCTCACTGTAACAAGCAATGTCAATGTAACAGGATGTTAGCTGTAGTTCTGTCTCACTGTAACAAGCAATGTCAATGTAACAGGATGTTAGCTGTAGTTCTGTCTCACTGTAACAAGCAATGTCAATGTAACAGGATGTTAGCTGTAGTTCTGTCTCACTGTAACAAGCAATGTCAATGTAACAGGATGTTAGCTGTAGTTCTGTCTCACTGTAACAAGCAATGTCAATGTAACAGGATGTTAGCTGTAGTTCTGTCTCACTGTAACAAGCAATGTCAATGTAACAGGATGTTAGCTGTAGTTCTGTCTCACTGTAACAAGCAATGTCAATGTAACAGGATGTTAGCTGTAGTTCTGTCTCACTGTAACAAGCAATGTCAATGTAACAGGATGTTAGCTGTAGTTCTGTCTCACTGTAACAAGCAATGTCAATGTAACAGGATGTTAGCTGTAGTTCTGTCTCACTGTAACAAGCAATGTCAATGTAACAGGATGTTAGCTGTAGTTCTGTCTCACTGTAACAAGCAATGTCAATGTAACAGGATGTTAGCTCTAGTACTGTCTCACTGTAACAAGCAATGTCAATGTAACAGGATGTTAGCTGTAGTTCTGTCTCACTTTAACAAGCAATGTCAATGTAACAGGATGTTAGCTGTAGTACTGTCTCACTGTAACAAGCAATGTCAATGTAACAGGATTTTAGCTATAGTACTGTCTCACTGTAACAAAAAATGTCAATGTAACAGGATGTTAGCTGTAGTTCTGTCTCAGTGTAACAAGCAATGTCAATGAAACAGGTTGTTAGCTGTAGTTCTGTCTCAGAGTAACAAGCAATGCCAATGTAACAGGATGTTAGCTGTAGTACTGTCTCACTGTAACAAGCAATGTCAATGTAACAGTATGTTAGCTATAGTTCTGTCTCACTGTAACAAGAAATGTCAATGTAACAGGATACTAGCTGTAGTTCTGTTTCACTGTAACAAGCAATGTCAATGTAACAGGATGTTAGCTCTAGAACTGTCTCACTGTAACAAGCAATGACAATGTAACAGGATGTTAGGTGTAGTACTGTCTCACTGTTACAAGCAATGTCAATGTAACAAGATGTTAGCTAAAGTACTGTCTCACTGTAAGAAGCAATGTCAATATAACAGGATGTTAGCTGTTGTTCTGTCTCAGTGTAACAAGCAATGTCAATATAACAGGATGTTAGCTGTAGAACTGTCTCACTGTAACAAGCAATGTCAATGTAACAGGATGTTAGTTATGGAAATGTGTCAATGTAACAAGCATTGTTTATATCATCACAGGTTAAAACTAGAAATATGTTACGGGACATGAACATGCTTGCTGCATTCTGGACTCAAATACCTAAATAGAAATAATGACTAGCTTTAAAAAAGTTTGCTTCCAACATGTAACTAGATATGAAATTTTGTTAATTTCATCAAATCATCTTCAGAAGTATGAAAGTACAGTCCGATCACTATGACCTGTTATGTTGAACTCCTATAACCATATTGATATCAGCCGAGTCAGTATATATTTAGGAAATGTAAGTTGATAAAGCCTTCAAAAAAAGTATAAATTTACACTGGTGAAACTGTAATGTCCCGAGTGTATTTTCTGTACTGGAAGCACTTGGACAAAAACGCAGCCTAGCATACCTTGAATACTATGCAATTATCTAAAATGCATAGATGGCGTACAGATAAACATCATAGGCTATTTTGGTCTGTCTATAAATACCTTGAACAGTGAACAAAGAAGGGGAACATAAAATGTCGCTAACTGGTGTCCTTGTGTATTAAGTTTCATCCACACATCGTCAGAAGTAAGGAAATGTTGCACACTTTCATCAGTCAAAACATTTAGGGGTGGGATGGTGGTGGTAATGTACCCCCTACTTACATTAACTATTGCCTGGAGGGGGTATAATGTAACTTACATGATACATGACCTAGAGGGGGGATTGGGATAGAGTCTGTGGTGTTTGGGGGCTATAGGGATGGAGGGAGAATGTGTTATTATGTAACAAACTTACATGATACATGACCTAGAGGGGGGATTGGAATAGAGTCAGTGTTGTTTGGGGGCTATAGGGATGGAGGGAGAATGTGTGATTATGTAACAAATTCACGGGATACATGACCTAGAGGGGGGAATGGGATAGAGTCTGTGGAGTTTGGGGGCTATAGGGGTGGAGGGAGAATGTGTGATTATGGAAGAAACTTACATGATACATGGCCTAGAGGGGGGATTGGAATAGAGTCAGTGTTGGTTGGGTGCTATAGGGATGGAGGGAGATTGTGTGATTATGTAAGAACCTTTACATGATACATGACCAAGAGGGGGGATTAGGATAGAGTCTGTGGTGTTGGGGGGCTGTGGGGATGGATGGAGAATGTGTGATTATGTAACAAACTTACATGATACAAGTGCTAGAGGGGGGATTAGGATAGAGTCTGTGGTGTTGGGGGCCTATAGGGATGGAGGGAGAATGTTTTATTATGTAACAAACTTACATGATACATGGCCTGGGGGGGGGATTGGGATAGGGGCTGGGGTGTTTGGGGGCTATAGGGCTGGAGGGAGAATGTGTGATTATGTGACAAACTTACAGGAGCCACGGCCTGGAGAGGAGCGATGATGTAGGAATACTTTATCTGTATGTCTGGCAGGTCCCCAATACGGTACTTCGTAGTACTGTCTCACTGTAACAAGCAATGTCAATGTAACAGTGAGACAGAACTACAGCTAACATACTGTTACATTGACATTGCTTCAAACAACACTGACTCTATTCCAATTCCCCCTCTCGGCCATGTATCATGTAACTTTGTTACATAATCACACATTCCCCCTCCATCCCCACAGCCCCCAAACACCACAGACTCTATCCCAATCCCCCCCACACGTCATGTATCATGTAAGTTTCTTTCATAATCACACATTCTCCCTCCAGCCCTATAGCCCCCAAACTCCACAGACTCTATCCCATTCCCCCCTCTAGGTCATGTATCCCGTGAATTTGTTACATAATCACACATTCTATGTAACAAACTTACATGTTACATGTCCTATAGGGGGGATTGGAATAGGGTCGGTGTTGTTTGGGGGCTATAGGTATGGAGGGAGAATGTGTGATTATGTGACAAACTTACATGAGCCACGGCCTGGAGAGGAGCGATGATGTAGGAATACTTTATCTGTATGTCTGGCAGGTCCCCAATACGGTACTTCCTGTACATTGTCACCTGGTTCTCGCGACGAGTCTTCTGTTCCTGCAGGGCTACCTTATAACACAGTAACAACAGGTTACAGAGAAGTGAGACAGTCTTGTTTTGAAATTTGTAAGGGTTTTTACATTGCATAACGATAAAGCAATGGCTCAAGGTTATTAAGACAAATCAGAACTAGAACACTGACAGGTCAGTAAGAGCCCCGTCTTGTGGCAATATATCCCCCATAATCATCAAGAAGCAATCTGCCCATATAGCTGAGCTTGACGTTTGACATTTGGACTTCAAAAAGAATCGCAAGGTAGCAAAATATACATTTTACATGTACTATGATGTGAGTCTTGTTTCCTTCCACCTCCATATTTGCTGGGCTAACAGAAATGTAAATACCGGTGCAATACTCATTTGTTAGCTTTGATTTGTTTTATTTCACCTTATATACCTCCTACATCAAGAGCCAGGGTCAAAGTCAGAGATCCACTTTGTCTTTGACCTTGGGACCCAAATGACCTTGACCATTAACCTAGTGACCCTGAACTTTGGTCAGTTGACTTATTCTTTAATTCCCACCAACTTTGCTTCTTGATATCATAACAAAATGTTCATCAGTGAAAAATACAAAACTTGACCTAGACCCTTTGGACCCAGTAGCCTGGACCTAAGGTCAGTTGACTCTGTGTAAAGTTCTGAACAACATTGCTTCATAATGTCATAACAAAATGTTCATCAGGGAAAAGGTACAAAATTTAACCTTATAAAAAAATGCAAATTTGAGCTTGACCTTTGAATCTAATGACCTTGACCTTTGACCTCAACTTTTTACCTCAGTGTGTCTCTTTGTTTGATTCTGAACATTTTTGCTTCATGATGTCATGGCAAAATGTTCACCAGTGAAAAGCTACAAAATTTGACCTTGACCTCTCATCGATGACCTTGACCTTTGGTCAGTTGACTCCTTGTTTAATTCTGATCAACTTTGCTTCATAATGTCATAACAAAATGTTCATGTGTGAAAAGATGCAAATTTGACCTTGACCTTTGAATCTAATGACCTTCACCTTGACTTTTTACCTCAGTTTGTCTCTTTGTTTAATTCCGAACAACTTTGCTTCATAATGTCATAGCGAAATGTTCACCAGTGAAAAGCTACATAATTTGACCTTGACCTCTCATCGATGACCTTGACCTTTGGTCAGTTGACTCCTTGTTTAATTCTGATTAACTTTGCTTCATGATGTCATAACAAAATGTTTATCAGTGAAAAGATATTAAATTTGACCTTGACCTTTGAACTTAATGACCTTGACCTTTGACCTTGATTTTTTACCTCAATGTGTATTTTTGTGAACTGAACATCTTGACCAAGTTTCATGTACATCGGTCAATAAATACCAAAGCTATCAGCCAGGAACATAATTTGTGGACGGACAGACAGACAGACAGACAGACAGAGTGATTACTATAGGGCACCCGTATCTCCGATACGGGGCCCTTATAATATCCTCTGTTATTGGCAACACCAAAATACTAGCCAGCAACTAACCTGTCTCATCTGCTGTACACGGACGGTCCTCCTGGCAAAGAAGATCCTGCTGGCTTCCTCATCTCTTAGAAACCTTCTCTTCAGCCTGAACATCTCATTCCCTTCATCTGATTCTGTCAGACAAGGGCAACAAGACAGTATATAAGATCCCCTCAGATTACCTCCCCTTTTTTGTAATCATCTCAACAACTCCTTCCTCTTTACCTTTTTTGACAAGATGTATTTGTATAACAGTTGTTGCTCTCAGAACTATACTTGTAGTAACAGTACCTTTTTAACTGATACTGATGTGTTTTCAATGTATTAAAACACTTTAACCTGTAAATGCTGGTCTTTTAATCATTCTGAACCCATGTATATGCCATTTTGATGAAAACATTTTGAAAAAAAAGAACATAAAATAAACATAAGAAATCTGGTTTTAGGTTTTCTAGATCAGTGATAATCTGTACCTGATGGCCCAGCTTTCTCCTCTGTCTTGACCTTACTGGGCCCTGGACGTGGCTGTCCGAATCCTGAGGGTTTAGGCCGCATCCTGGGGCGCCCAATCCTGGCCGAGGCCTCCATGGAGCCTACAGTGAAGAGTAGAGCACTCTGGGGCTCTGAGCCTACCGTTCCATAGTCAGTGAATGTGTCCAAGCTGCTCTGAGTCAACCAGTTAAATGGGGCTCTCGACCCTGTGGTGGGCAATAAATGTTTTTTTGTTGATGTTGTTAGGCTAATTAAGGTTTTAGCATTTTAAGATAGCCTTGATTTCAGTTAATCCCAAGCCAAGTGATTTCAATAATAGCTGGAAAATCTTGTCAAATACCAAAATTTACCATTTCACAACTATCAAGCATTATTATTTGACAGCTATCAAAAAGCATTTTCCCCCTTTGAAAGGAATGGTTACCTGGATTTAATACCTTCATATTTACAGTAACTAAATCCCAATTCCTATGTTGATAAATACTGACCGTCCTGAGTGGCTGTGAACTGCTGGACATCGGCTGTAGCCTGTATCTGACCGTCCAAACTGTCAGATGGGGGACTGTCAGAGTCCATTGCTTGGGTTGCCAAGGTGTTGGCAAAAAGTGGCGTCATGGCTACATGTCTCTGTCTCCATGACGACTTCACGTTGTAATCCTAGGCAGATAGCATGATACTAGTAATTAATTTCAAACCAAAACTTGTTACTATCATTCATAAGCCAGGGGGATCAATACTGGCCGAGGTCTTTTATCTCTGTCTTATGGATGTTGTTTCTGTTCATGAAAGTTCTGTATCATTAAATATGTGGATCTGAGGAAGAGGATTTTTAAGGATATTACAGCCAATCTCTCCTCTATTGGCACCATACCGCAGGCCCCCTATGATTCACATCTTTGGGGTTTTTTGGCCATTGATGCTTCCTTTAAAAATGTATTGAAATTGGTGCAGTGGGTAATGAGAAGTCAAAATAGTAAATTGTTTATGAGCAGAGAACAAAGATGATTGCATTAATAGATCACATGAGACTAAAAACAAGAGGTCCAAGGGCCTTAGCGGTCACCTGAGTTATATCATAGGTACTGGTAGCTTTATTTTATTGTTTAGATGTGATGTGGAAATCAGCATGTAAACTAAGTGAAATACAATACTTGTCATGTCATCAATGGATAAGAATTTTAAAATATTGGTAAATGTTCCCTTTGGGGCCTTGCCCTAACCCCATGGGGATGGGGCAGGAATCCCAATTTTACAATTTGAAAACTATCTTCCTCCAAGGATAATTTCCACTAAGTAAGAATAATTTCCTACAAAAAGTTGTCAAAATATACCAAAAAGTGTTATTTCCCCATATAAACTATAGTAAACTTTACCCCCTCCCCAAGGGAGAAGAGATGGCCCGAGGGCCCTGAAATTTACAATTCAAATAAAGCCCCAGATTATCTTTCCATCCATGCAGAGAAAATGACTGTAGTACCTCAGAATCTGGAGAAGAAGATTTTTGAAATATTGATTAACTTTCCCTTTGGGGCCCTGCCCTGGCCCCTGGGTGGAGGTAGGAATCCCAATTTTACAATTTGAAACCACCTTCCTCCAAGGATAATTCTCACAAACTAAAAATAATTTCCTAAAGAAAATTGTCAAAATATACCCAAAAGTGTTATTTCCCTACATAAATATAATAAACTTTACCCCCTTCCCAAGGGAGAAAGGATAGCTTGAGGGTCCTCAAATTTACAATTTAAATAAAGCCCCTGATGATCTTTCTTTCCATGCAGGGAAAATGACTGTAGTACCTCTGAGCCTGGAGAAGAAGATTTTTGAAATATTGGTTAATTTTCCCTTTGGGACCCCACCCTGACCCCAGGGGTTGGGGTAGGAACCCCAATTTTACAATTTTCATACAAAAAGTTCCATCCACTGGTTCTTGAGAAGAAGTTGAAAATGCATGATGGACGACGGACGATGGACGACGGACAACGGACAACGGACAACGGACAAATGACGACGGACGGAAAGCCATCAGAATAGGTCACTTGAGCAAAGCTCAGGTGACCTAAAAATGAATATCCTTGATGACATCTTTATTTAAGGATCTGAACTTATATTTTATAATCAGAAATATGCAAAAATAACAGTAGTACCTGGAATTTGCATTCAGAAAGAGGATGCTCAAATATTTGCCGCTGGTAGTCTGGACTTTTTGAGGTCATCTCCAGGAGGAGATTGGTGGAGTAGCTAAGGTACTGCTGTTCTGTAACGGGAGCATACATTGCCTGCAGCATAGCCACCAGGCGGTCCAAGGTGTCCGGAGGCAGACGTGTCTCACTGCTCCAGAAGTTCTGGATCAACAATCTGTAAGTGAAAACAAGTTTGTGTGTTTGTCCAACATAAATGTTCATGTACAGTTCACACATCTTCAGTAAATATGATAATACCAAGAAAACAGGTCCATCAAATTTATCATCTCCCTTTATATAGAGAATTTTAATATAAATTACTCTGACCATGAAATCGCCATTGTTACCTCTTTTCCTGAACTATCATGGTAAATGAGACCAAATATATCACATTCTTGGTCTATTTGCCAAACCCTTTTATGATTGCACACAGATTTAAAACTAAAACTTGATAATAGCGAACAGTAGAAAATATTGTATTATCGCAGGTATCTGTGCTAGTAGTTACTACATTTAATGGACTGCTACACAGTCGATCAAACAAATAAACATCACAAGTCACACTTAGTGTTATGTTGCATTTTGTTGGTGTGTTTGGACTCCTTTGCAATCCTGCAATCCACAAAATGCTTACAACAGTTTATGAAGGGTGTTACAAGAAATCCCATATCCAGGGTGTTGTCTGAATAAAGGTGTAGAATTTGTATTAAATGAACCAAATACAAAGTTAGACATACAGGGGTGGGCTTATTATAAGGTTTTCTTGAAACCTAAAACATTGTCATTGAGCTGAGACGAGTTTAATTCTGTGTATAAATCCTAAACTCCCCTGACAAATTTTCTTGAAGCCTATGAATTCTTTTGATATATGATGGAGTTGTGTTTTTAAACCTCATATTTGCATTTGTTTAATGAATATCTCAAGTGAAAGATTTCACTAATTCACTTAGTTGTTATTAAGAAAATAATAAATTTGCCTGAAAAGTAACTGGTAACTTTGGGAAATTTTCACTGGGGAGAAAATTGAAAAGAAAATCAAAGAAATTATCACAGTAATACCGGTGTACCATGCTCATCGCCAGAATGTTACCATAATAGTATTTTACCTGGAGTGAAGATCTTCATCCCCGAGTCCCCTCAGGAGCCCCTCCTTGGTCTGTTGAATGATTATGTGGGCATCCTCGTTGTCATCTCCCCTGTAACACAGATATCAGTTTGCTACTTCTGTACCAGGTTATCTTCTATGAGGAAGATTTAAGTGGCATCTGCTATCCATTTTAGTACTTCAAATGTAGCAGGATTTTGTTTTATTTTATTTCTTTATTTTTTCCATAGAATGTAGGATAATTTACAGTCCTTTTGGTTATAATACATTTCTCCTATAAAAGTTACCTCCTCTGCATCAATACATCGATATCAATGTATATCTAAGCATAGCCTGTTGGAATTGTCAATACAATTGATTAAAATGAAAACCAATAGCCTTACCTATAGTTATCGTACACCCACATGAGAACATCGTACATAATGGTACGACAAGATGTACTAGGATGACTGGAGAAGGCAGTCACAAGTGGCAACAAGGACATCAGCTCCTTAGCTTCCAGTTTGACCATCATTGCCTTTACAATCTTCAGAGCAATCAGCTGTGTCTGCTCGTCCCTTTTATAAAAACACAAAATATAGCAAATGTAGTTTATATATTATAAATAGATGTACAGAATTGTGTTTCCCCATTAAATACTATCAAAGCTTTATTTTATAAAGTAACTAGTTTTTTATTCTACCTTTACAACTTTGTCCATCCACACACATACCAGAGTCTATGGATTCACTGTTTAACATGTTTCTATATTGTTTAAATAATGTTAATCACATGGCCTAGTGCCAGTCTCTGATTCTATACCTAGATGAGAGTAGGTCACTAGATTAAGAACAGACTGGTTCCAAACCTAAAGCCGTCAGTACTGGAATAGTAACAGAATCTCACGACACAAAACTGACCAATAACAGGTAGAACACCAGACTGACTAATGACTGATGTAGGCCACCAGACTGACAAATGATTGATATAGGACACCAGACTGACTAATGACTGATGAAGGACACCAAACTGATCGACCAATGACTGATGACGGACACTAGATTGACCAATGACTAATGTAGGACACCTGACTGACCAATCATTGATGTGGGACACCAGACTGACCAATGATTGATGTAGGATATCAGACTGACCAATGACTGATGAAGGACACCAGACTGATCGACCAATGACTAATGAAGGACACTGACTGATCAATGCCTTGTGTAGGACACCAGACTGACCAATCATTGATATGGGACATCAGACTGAGGTACACATAGGATTTGACACTGACCTGTGAGTGAGGTAGGATATTAGACCTTTCGACTTCAGCTCCATGTAGACATTATCAATGCTCTCTATACAGCCATGTATGATCTCCAGACTGAGGCTGCGGAACTCCCCATGCATCTTTGGCAACATGAACAGTACCTTATTGATGAATCTGTGGAGAAAATTTCCATTGATAAATAGAAGACTGGACACTCTGTTGATCATAGAGAAAGTATGCTTCATTCATTACATATCCCCTTTTTCACCTGATTTGTTTATACCCCACTGCATCCAAAAGAAATATAATTCAATGATAAGTGTAATTTATATAGTTTTTATATTAGAGTGGTTAATAACAAGTGATCAACAGTTCCTGTAAACAACATTACTTTTGCCATGGCAGATTTTTCACCCTTATCTTTCATTTTTTGCCCAGTGCCAAGTTTGTACTTCCGCCAGAAGGTAAAATAGTCCACTTCATGTACAACCATTCAAATACTAAGCACTAGGAAAAATTCTATCCTTTATGTTTTATAGAATCTTTCTGCTTACTTACCAGTACAAGTACAGACTTTAATGGCTACCTTACCAGTTTCATTATTGCAAATACTCACAGGGGTTAAAAGTGCCCACATAAAAGTGGCTTTTGCATAGACAAAAATAAAATAACCAAAGTTTACGTTTACTGTATTCACTCATCAGAAGATTAAAACAGTTAACCATATGTTAATGAATGAAAAGTAAATCTTAAGATTCTATATTTGCTGACGTCTATAGTAAGCAGCCTTACTTGGCAGCCACAGGAGGGTAGTGTCGCTGAAGTCGATGGACCCCTATTACAAAGTTATCTGGCTTAGACAGATGGATTGAGTTCATCAGACCAGTCACATGGTTATAGAATGCTCCGTCAGTTTCCTTCTCTTTCTCAGCCAGGTACTGGAATATCATACCGACCACCTCGGCCGTAGCTGCATACACAGACCGCAAGTGATGGGTCAGGTAGTTTGATACTGTGGAGAAAAATCTACAACACACCATTATAGTAAGGGTAACAGATTTTTTTTTTTAATTTCTTTCCATTTGGTTATTTCCCAATAGGAAACAAACTTTCTTTGTTAATAAGATTTCCTCCTCTGAAATAGTTCACAAATTTAATAACTAACGTCTGACTGCTTGCTGCACACTTAATGACTCATTAAAATTTACAGGCCATACTAGATCAAATGGTGGTAAAATGTACAGGTCATACTGAGTCAAATGGTGGTAAAATGTACAGGTCATACTGAGTCAAATGGTGGTCATCACTGAACATCCAGGTATTCTATTAAAATCCCTGTATTACATTAACATCCCTGTATTACATTAAATCCCTGTATTACATTAAAATCCCTGTATTACATTAACATCCATGTATACATTAACATCCCTGGATTACATTAACCTCCCTGTATTACATTAACATTTGATGTAGGATATCAGACTGACTAATGACTGATGAAGGACACCAGACTGATCGACCAATGACTAATGAAGGACACCAGACTGACCAATGATTGATGTAGGACACCTGACTGACCAATGATTGATGTAGGATATCAGACTGACTAATGACTGATGAAGGACACCAAACTGATCGACCAATGACTAATGAAGGACACCAGACTGATCGACCGGTATGTTAATAGAATACCTGGATGTTAATGTAATACAGGGATGTTAATATAATACATCAATGTATTATATTAACATCCATGTATCACATTAACATCCATGTATTACATTAACATCCAGGTATTCTATTAACATACCTGTATTACATTAAAATCCCGTATTACATTAACATCCCTGTATTACATTAACATCCCTGTATTACATTAACATCCCTGTATTACATTAACATCCCTGTATTACATTAACATCAATGTATTACATTAACATCCCTGTATTACATTAACATCCATGTATTACATTAACATCCATGTATTACATTAACATCCCTGTGTTTTACATTAACATCCCTGTATTACATTAACATCCATGTATTACATTAACATCAATGTATTATATTAACATCCCTGTAATACATTAACATTCATGTATTACAATAACGCTGCTTACTTATCCCGGTCTACTGGGGCCACAGGACCATAGGGTGGGAACTTGCAAGCAAGGACAACGCCCAATATCTGAATCCCAGTGCTGTGGCGGGGTGACTTGGGGTCACTGCGCGACTCCACCATCAGCTTGTATATCACACTGCAAGGAACAACAAGTCTGAGTGCAAGCATTCGATGTCCAAAAAACTGTTGCTGGTATTTCTCAGCTAGACGATTTGGTGCCGGAGATCTTGAGTGACTGTTTTTTTATATACACATATATATCTTCACTCTATACACTGTAATTTGTGACGAGTATGGTGATTTTGTTTTATATTAAATGAAGTACAACTTTGACAAGTATGTTCAAACTTTGGATCAATAACATACACAATACATCATCTTTATTTTATCAATACACAAAATGAACATGCAAATAATGAAGAAGGAGACAATTTTATGACTTGCCTTGTCCAGGTCTTAAAGTAAATATCTACAGCACCAAACCACCTAGCTAATAACTACCAGCTACACTTACCACTACATCATTTTGGCTATATATTTATAAACAAAAATATTCTTTTTTTTAATTAAAAAAATGGTAACCAATTTGACTGCCTTCAATAAAACAAAGTGAAACTACATCATACAGTCAGTGACTGGTCAGAGGGCCATCAATTAATCTAGACAAGAGGAACATGGGTACAAATCCCTGTCTTAATTCATACCCACATTAATTGTTGTAAAATAAAGATACTATATTGTTATCCCATTGCCATTACACTTCTTCATTTCAACATTAATTGGATTAGAATTAAGATAATCAAATCCCATTGCATGATCAACAGAATAGGTCTTAAAATCAGTGAATGTAAATAAAATAACAAAAAATCTAAACAGCACTGTACTTGTAAGGTACTTCCAGGCGATCTCTCCAGCACTGTAGCAGAGTTTTCAGTAGCTCTAAGTTGTTCCTAAACACCGGCCGTGTTTCACTGAACACGTTGGCCGTCAAGTAATCCACAACTCGTGTCGCCATGGCACGCTCCTCTGCAGTGTCCTGAATTTTAAAGACACAAACTAATGGGAGTAACACTTATTTAAAATAAATATGTCAACTGTCAGTCTGATATAATGAAAGTGTTTACCAGGGAAACAGTCACCTTGTCAACTGTCAGTATGATATTAGGAAAGTGTTTACCTGAGGTATAGCCATCTTGTGCCAGGACATCATAGTGACCACCACATCTACTACAAAGTAATTGATCCCCTGGCTCCCCAAGGCACCACTCAGAATCAGCTGGCTTAGCGGCCGCAGCCAGTACCGTGCGTATGGCTGGAAAATCTGTAGAACACAAAGGTCAGTAGGTTATAGAACCTTATTTCAAGGTCAAGGACTCTGTAGGCTATCAATTTTTCTAGGTTCAGAAATCTTCAACACTAATGGACTGTTCGAGCACACTTAATAATTTATCAAAAGTAAACTACATGCTTTGGTAACTAAAACAATAAATCACATACAATGATAAAGGTGAACTTTCTATTTAAAAAAACAAACCTTAGTCAACCTTAAAGGACAAAGACTTTTAAATCTGAGATATTCTACAATGAATCACTTATTATAAATGTTTCGAGAGAAACCAATTTCATGTTTATTACGCATAAAATGAAATATTCCACAAATTATTATCAGGTAACATTACCAACCTGTGTACAATTGCTGACAAGCTTTGCAATAAACAATTTGACATTGACATGCGTTTTCGCACTTTTTATTTTGGTGTGTAAATAATCCATCCATCCAGGCATGGTAGCTGCTGTCCCCTACAACAAAGGAAAACAACATTGTTACACTTACTGGGCAATAGATAGTCCCCTACAACAAAGGAAAACAACATTGTTACACTTACTGGGCAAGAGTTAGTCCCCTACAACAAAGGAAAACAACATTGCTACACTTACTGGGCAATAGTTAGTCCCCTACAACGTAGGAAAACAACATTGTTACACTTACTGGGCAATAGTTAGTCCTCTACAACAATGGAAAACAACATTGTTACACTTACTGGGCAATAGATAGTCCCCTACAACAAAGGAAAACAACATTGTTACACTTACTGGGCAAGAGTTAGTCCCCTACAACAAAGGAAAACAACATTGTTACACTTACTGGGCAAGAGTTAGTCCCCTACAACAAAGGAAAACAACATTGTTACACTTACTGGGCAATAGATAGTCCCCTACAACAAAGGAAAACAACATTGTTACACTTACTGGGCAAGAGTTAGTCCCCTACAACAAAGGAAAACAACATTGTTACACTTACTGGGCAATAGTTAGTGCCCTACAACAAAGGAAAACAACATTGTTACACTTACTGGGCAATAGATAGTCCCCTACAACAAAGGAAAACAACATTGTTACACTTACTGGGCAATAGTGAGTCCCCTACAACAAAGGAAAACAACATTGTTACACTTACTGGGCAAGAGTTAGTCCCCTACAACAAAGGAAAACAACATTGTTACACTTACTGGGCAATAGATAGTCCCCTACAACAAAGGAAAACAACATTGTTACACTTACTGGGCAAGAGTTAGTCCCCTACAACAAAGGAAAACAACATTGCTACACTTACTGGGCAATAGTTAGTCCCCTACAACCTAGGAAAACAACATTGCTACACTTACTGGGCAATAGTTAGTCCCCTACAACAAAGGAAAACAACACTGTTACACTTACTGGGCAATAGTTAGTCCCCTACAAGATAGGAAAACAACATTGCTACACTTACTGGGCAATAGTTAGTCCCCTACAAGATAGGAAAACAACATTGCTACACTTACTGGGCAATAGTTAGTCCCCTACAACCTAGGAAAACAACATTGCTACACTTACTGGGCAATAGTTAGTCCCCTACAACGTAGGAAAACAACATTGTTACACTTACTGGGCAATAGATAGTCCCCTACAACAAAGGAAAACAACATTGTTACACTTACTGGGCAAGAGTTAGTCCCCTACAACAAAGGAAAACAACATTGTTACACTTACTGGGCAAGAGTTAGTCCCCTACAACAAAGGAAAACAACATTGCTACACTTACTGGGCAATAGTTAGTCCCCTACAACGTAGGAAAACAACATTGTTACACTTACTGGGCAATAGTTAGTCCCCTACAACATAGGAAAACAACATTGTTACACTTACTGGGCAATAATTAGAAAGAAATCACAACATGCGAGACTGTACAGAAGTTCATAATGATATAAGCACCTGGGGGCTACCATATTTGACCAGGAAAAAAACCTCACCAATAAATAAGCCCATTCACCATTTTGCTTAATGTCCCAGGAATATGGTGGTTACTTGCAAGTCTCTCCTTTGTTTTCTTTCTGCAGAATAGTTAGGGATGTCAACAAATTCAGTAGCCAAAGCTCTAATTCTACTGATTATGTCACTGATTTAGGCCCAATAATGAATGAAATGAATACATAGAAGTGTGCAATGTGTATTCATAACCAAATTTAGTTTGAATTTTATTGTGGTATGTGGTAGCAGATCAAAGGCGGGGAGTATCCAAGCTGACAGAAATCATGCTGAATCCAGGGGAAGGTTGGTGTTGTGCCTCATTTGTATGTGTTGAAGCAGGACAATAGCAGTGTGATGACTACTTACTGTAGTGACTGACTGGAGGTGTGACACCTGTCCACTCCATGTGTTGTAGTAGGACTGTGGCAGTGTGACGACTACTTACTGTAGTGACTGACTGGAGGTGTGACACCTGTCCACTCCATGTGGTGTAGTAGGACTGTGGCAGTGTGACGACTACTTACTGTAGTGACTGACTGGAGGAGTGACACCTGTCCACTCCATGTGGTGTAGTAGGAGTGTGGCAGTGTGACGACTACTTACTGTAGTGACTGACTGGAGGGGTGACACCTGTCCACTCCATGTGGTGTAGTAGGAGTGTGGCAGTGTGACGACTACTTACTGTAGTGACTGACTGGAGGAGTGACACCTGTCCACTCCATGTGGTGTAGTAGGACTGTGGCAGTGTGACGACTACTTCCTGTAGTGACTGACTGGAGGTGTGACACCTGTCCACTCCATGTGGTGTAGTAGGAGTGTGGCAGTGTGACGACTACTTACTGTAGTGACTGACTGGACGTGTGACACCTGTCCACTCCATGTGGTGTAGTAGGAGTGTGGCAGTGTGACGACTACTTACTGTAGTGACTGACTGGAGGAGTGACACCTGTCCACTCCATGTGGTGTAGTAGGACTGTGGCAGGGTGACGACTACTTACTGTAGTGACGGGAGGTGTAACACAGGCGCGCTCCATGTGTTGTAGTAGGGCTGTGGCAGTGTGACGACTACTTACTGTAGTGACTGACTGGACGTGTGACACCTGTCCACTCCATGTGGTGTAGTAGGACTGTGGCAGGGTGACGACTACTTACTGTAGTGACGGGAGGTGTAACACCGGCTCGCTACATGTGGTGTAGTAGGACTGTGGCAGTGTGATGACTACTTACTGTAGTGACGGGAGGTGTAACACCGGCTCGCTACATGTGTTGTAGTAGGACTATGGCAGTGTGACGACTACTTACTGTAGTAATGGGAGGTGTAACACATGTCCACTCCATGTGTTGTAGCAGGACTGTGGCTGCGTGGTGACTACTTACTGTAGTGACGGGAGGGGCAACACATATCCACTCCATGTGTTGTAGTAGGACTGTGGCAGTGTGACGACTACTTACTGTAGTGACGGGAGGTGTAACACCGGCTCGCTCCATGTGGTGTAATAGGGCTGTGGCAGTGTGATGACTACTTATTGTAGTGACAGGAGGTGCAACACATGTCCACTCCATGTGTTGTAGCAGGACTGTGGCTGTGTGGTGACTACTTACTGTAGTGACGGGAGGTGCAACACATATCCACTCCATGTGTTGTAGTAGGACTGTGGCAGTGTGACGACTACTTACTGTAGTGACGGGAGGTGTAACACCAGCTCGCTCCATGTGTTGTAGCAGGGCTATTAAGGTGGCCATACATTCGTGTTTGTTGAGATCGTCCATTTCCAGCTCTACATAATCATCCTGTACCACAACCTTGGTCTCCTGTGTATACAAAATTTCCATTATACCACCATACAGATATACATCTCTGAATTCCTATATTGTTAACCTCAATACAGAGCAATATTCCTGTTATTGATGCACATCTTTAGGTCATTTAATACTAAAGGTGCATTTATCATTTACACACTTTATTTTCTATCGAAGATTTACTGCAGTCAAAGTTTTTGTGTGTAGAGGACATGTATTTGATAACGATTTGAACTGTACTTATAAACCTACTGTGTCGTCATCTGGATCATTGTAGCTGAAGATCCGTCCCAGGCGGGTCTTCCCTTTGTCCGAGGGTGAAGGTGAAAACTAAACAATCAAATATAAAACTTATGAAAAAAATAAAACTTCATCGATCTTCCTTGGTATATGCTAAACATAACAGCAAGAATACAAGCATCACTAAAACACTGACAGGTCAGTAAGGGCCCCGTCTTGTGGCAATATATCCCCCATAATCATCAAGTAGTAATCTGCCCATATAGCTGAGCTTGACTTTTGCTATTTGGACTTCAAAAAGAATCGCAAAGAAGCAAAATATACATTTTGCATGTACTATGATGTGAGTCTTGTTTCCTTCCACCTCCATATTTGCTGGGCTAACAGAAATGTAAATACCGGAGCAATACTCATTTGTTAGCTTTGATTTGTTTTATTTCACCTTATATACCTCCTCCATCAAGAGCCAGGGTCAAAGTCAGAGATCCACTTTGTCTTTGACCTTTGGACCCAAATGACCTTGACCATTAACCTAGCCACCCTGATCTTTGGTCGGTTGACTTATTCTTTAATTCCGACCAACTTTGCTTCATAATATCATAACAAAATGTTCATCAGGGAAAAGGTACAACATTTAACCTTCACCTTTGACCCAGTGAACTTGACTTTTGGTCAATTGACTCCTTGTTTAATTCTGAGCTACATTGCTTCAAAGTGTCATAGCGAAATGTTCACCAGTGAAAAGCTACAAAATTTGACCTTGACCCCTGACCCAATGACCTTGACCTTTGGTCAGTTGACTCCTTGTTTAATTCTGATCAACTTTGCTTCATAATGTCATAACAAAATGTTCATCAGTGAAAAGATGTAAAATTTGACCTTGACCTTTGAACCAAATGACCTTGACCTTTGACCTTGACTTTTTACTTCAATGTGTAATTTTGTGAACTGAACATCTTGACCAAGTTTCATGTACATTGGTCAATAAATACCAAAGTTATCAGCCAGAAACAAAATTTGTTGACAGACAGACAGACAGACAGACAGAGTGATTACTATAGGGCACCCGTATCTCCGATACGGGGCCCTTAAAAAACAATTTGTTCTCCGTTAAGGAAACAAAGCCTTCAAGTTTTCCATCCTCACCTGGACACCCTTGGTATATATAACCTCCGTGATCTGGATGATCTTGGAACATCTAATATGAAGTCCTTTGTAGTAATACAGTAGAGAAGATGTCACCTTGTCTCTATAACTACATCACATATATAAATTTAAACATGTAAAAAAGCATTTTATCATAAACATAATACAGCTGTACCAATAAGATTTCATTAAATTTAAACCTAAAACCCTGACCTGTGATGTGCCTGCGGTGGAGAAGTCATACTGACTGACGTCGTCATGGAGACTGCTGTCAGCCAGGTACTGTGAGGCTAGGTTGAAGGAAGAATACTCCGTTTCCATGGTAACGCCATCCTCTTGTTGCCGTTCCTGTACCTCCTTACGCAGCGACACAAACTGCTTCTTTCTCTCCATGGGAGACTTACAAGGACAGCAGACAAACTTAGTTTAGTATCAAAAGCAAGGTCCCTATTCTAATAAAAGTTAACTCAACAAAAACTATTATTTCATTATTATAAGACCTCCTTGCAACAATGGTAGGCCCCTCAAGAACCTCCTTGCCAATCACCATCTTAGAAGAAACAGTTGTTGCGTTATAAACAACTTGATTTATAAATCAAGTCTGCCATGCTCAAAGAAAACCATGAGATAAGTTTATAAATTCACTACCACTGGCATTGCCGCTATATATATCAGCTATGAATGCCCACATGTCGAGGTAATAATTATTATGACATCATAATTGTGTCATTGGATACCACTTGTCCTCTTATGAGGATGGCTGGGCCCCATAACAATCATACACACAATACATACAGTTATTGGAAATGAATGCTGAATTTTGACATAAAATGAATTTAATTTTCTATGATAATATACTTTTAAAACGGTAAACATAATTATTAAGCTGCTTTTAGTTGGCATAGTCAATATGAAGGCTAGGTGAAACATGACTAATTCAACTTGAAATGCCAGAACATTTTATGGAATCTGTCTCATTCTAGTTGGTATTCATATTGACTATGAATGTCAATGGAAAGCAGTTCAATGCTTAATTTGATCACATTACCAGGACTGCATGTCATTCTGCAAAATAGTCTACTCTCTATGAACATCGTCAAGTCTTCAATATGTCACAATCTTGATGTCATTCAGACCGTCGTCTTCAATAGGACACCAATGTTCCAGGATGTCATGTTCACCATCATAATTCTCATGTCACAAAGGGTGATACACTGTCTTATTACACAAATAGGGTAACAAACAAAATATAGAAATGAAGGAATTCACTACATGATGATACTTAAATAGTCCTGTGTTAAAACTTACTGTCAATTCTGTGGGGAATTCGTATGTCCTTTCCTTATCAATTAGATTATCCAGCAAAAAGTCACCCTGTAAAATAGAAAACATAATCATTAGAAACTCTGGAGCATTCAATTCATCCCAACAGATGTAGGAAATGGTTAGTAACACAGGTTACCGATCACATTCATTTCTTAACCTATCATCCTTGAATATATAACTATAAAACTTGCTACAAAAGTGACAAATTAAAATTGCTTTCCTGAATTGGTTTTGGGCAACAACAACAAAACTGACACAAACTTATAGCGTATATGTAATGGAAACCTGTTGGGAATAAATATTTCCCGAGTTTAGCTGAATTCTGAACTGTAAAGCACAAGCGAAAATATAGTTTTCCATGTAATTTCTAACTTAGTAAACAAATTCATGGTCAAAAAGTTAAGTTTTTCATCATCATTTACAGCCTGGCAAATGATGAGGCAGACAATATTTTCTTTACAGACAGATGGACGGACAAGATTGTGTCTACAGAAAAAATGCATGGATGAGCTGACTCTATTAAGTACTCATTACAATGAGTACAAAGGAACCTTTCAGGGGCAGACCTAGTGTGGCATCATGATAACATGACATTTTTTCTTGATGTCCTGAGCACGATACGATTATCATTCCTGTGAAATTGTCAGGTTTATCAAGTTGACAGCATTTTATGTCTCAATGTTAAAATGTTATAATAACCTATCACTGTTAATACAGTTATAAATAAAGTCAGATATAGATTCCACTTTACCTTTGTCTCGTCCTCCTTAAACAGGAACACCTGATAAAACTTGGCCTCCGTCTGAGTACAAGATACCACAGAAATAAGCATGTTATAGGCAGCACAGTGGTGGAGGCGTCGCAGGCTCAGCAGAGTTGTCTCCCCTCGGGTATCCTCTCCCTTGGCAGCATGGCCAATTCTTATGTAAAACATCATACCGGCAATGTGAGACTATTTTTTCTTTCATTTAGCAGTTTACATGAAACAGGAATTGACATATCAAGCGCACTGCAAATACTTTTACGACCAAACATCTGCACTTAACTTTAACCGAAGCTTAGAGGCATTCATTGAAGAAAACATTTCTGAAATATTGCATAATTTTCATACTTTATCCTGATTTTTCTTTTACTAATAACATTCCTTATATCGTCATTACCCTAGTTAATTTACAATATAAGATTGATTAATATAAATTTGAATAGCCTGTTTCATTAATGTTAAAAAATAAACAAGTTTAAAATTAATTAACTAACAGTCATTTCTTACTTCATTATCACCCTAGTCATCTCTGATCCTGTTTTGATTGGTTCGTTTTTGATCTGACAAAACTTCTCGTTAAGGACTGAGTTTTTGCTGGAGACATTCTCTTTAGCTAGGTGTGAGTACATGATGTCTATGAGCTGGAAACAGCCAGTCTTGCTCACCAGCTGGTTCTCCAACCCCGGGCCCTGTGGAAAGCATGGCTTCAAAATCATACACCAAACTATTAGTTCCTTAGAACACAGTATCAAAATCTATAGTTAAACATGATATAGTCATAAGATAAGAAAAAAAAAAATTCAGATGGAAGAAACCTCGAATAAATTTGTAGAAAAGATTGAGATAAGGATAATTCACTGATATTGTTAATACTAGCACTATACTGTAGTCTTTGTCTCAATATTATAGAAGAGATTCAATATGTTTTAAATAATATTAGGTGTTCTTCTCATCCTCCTAGTAATGTTCTCACCGAATTTGACCTTTAGATATAACTTCTCACAATAAACCCTTACTGACAATATCAGAAACAGTGACCTGACCCCTAGTAACATTGCTACTGACCTTGACCTGACCCCTAGTAACATGACCAGTGACCATGACCTGACCCCTAGCAACATGACCACTGGCCTTGACCTGACCCCTAGTAACATGCCCAGTGACCTTGATCTGACCCCTAGTAACATTGTTACTGACCTTGACCTGACCCCTTGTAAAAATGGCCAGTGACCTTGACCTGACCCCTAGTAACATTGCCACTGACCTTGACCTGCTTGGCTTCGGTTATGGACCTCAGTTCCTTCATATGATCCAGATAGAATTCTATAAGTGCAGACTTGTGACACAGATGTAGCATAGGCAAGGCCACCTTGTGTAGGGTTGCCGTACGGATCTCTGCAGGGTAACTCTCTTTACTGAACACTCCGTAGGCCACATCTACTGCCAGCTTCTGTTTGTCTGCAGGAAGCCTGAAGTATGTAAACAGTATTCACACATCTCTTGTTTAAAATGGAATACTGTAAACCACAATATTTTTGTGCACACCAAAATTTGCCTTGTGGCCTTTTAAATAAAAAAATCCCAATGTTTAATTAACCCAGGTTTACATACCAGTAAAGTTTACTATAGGATATTATATTGAATTTGGACACTTGTTCATGTTGGATGAAAATATAATGGGGTCAGAATTTTGTTTTTGTTTTATAGTACTGGTAGCCCCAAACAAATGACCTTTCTCTGCTAGTGAATGCTGCGACATAAACATCCATCAATGTTTATTCATTGGAAGAAAAATTAACACGGAAATTCTTCCTACATGTATGTTTACCTTTTTGTGAATCTGTTTAGAAACTGTTGGATGGTATCTTCATAGGTATGCTTCTGTTCCCGGCAGGTGATGCTGATCAGGAGCTCCAGGAGAACGAGACTGCCAGAAAGTTCCAGTCCACTCAAAATCTACCACAGAACACAAATATCTACGATAACTTTGAAAAACTTGAAACATGAAATTGCAATTGAATCACCAATGCTAACAGCATTTAATCCTTCCACCCACTTACATTAATGACTGGGTACCAGCAGAACTTAGTTTATACGTAGAAATAAATACTGTACGTTCTCCTACTATTAGGAAATGATTTCCTTTTCATAGCAATACCATTTGCTTCTTTTGAAGACGAGAAAATGTCTGAAGACATGAATGGCCCCACTCTAATGCTAATTAGTATCCTTCTTTTACAATCTTTTATTAATAGTTACATTGACATTGGAACTTTGAAATACAAACTCATTTGAGGTCAAAGTTCATTTTTCCTGTACAAAAATTGATCAGACTCTGTTAAGAAATAAAGTTGCTGAGTGATGTCACTGTATTGGTTGACAAATTTCTATATATAACAAGAGTGACCTTTTCCTTGACCTTGGAACCTTGAAATATGGATTCTTTGCAGCATTCTCATTTTTGACCATCATATAAAGTTTGATCAAAACCCTTTAAAAATTGAAGTTGCTAGAGTGATGACAAAGATTTTCTATCAATAGCAACTATGACACTGACCTTGATCTTCGCACCCTGAAACACAAACTTTGGCATACTCAACCAATAAGGTAAGTTTGATCAAGATCCTTGGAGAAATAAAGACGCTAATAACAAAATGTTAAAATACATAACGATGTACACACATACATACAAACAGAAAGCTATATCCCCTCCGCAGCCTTGTCGTCAGGGGAAAGTGAAACATTTCAATCCTAGTTTTACCTTGTCTAATGCTGTTATATAATCCCGATACTGGGAACTGCCTTTGGGGAATTCTGAACTCTTCAAAGGGAAGTTATCAGCCACAAGTCTGTCCAAACTTGTCCTTGAATATAAAACAAACACAGAACTAATATATCTATTGGAAAGTTGGGGAAGTGGATAGCACACTTGCCTTATACCATTATAGCCGGAGTTTGATTTCCCAATCAGACATGAAAGGGTTCACCTGCTCCACCACCTTAGTTTTCTCCGGATTTTCCTGTTTTCTCCCATATTAAGACCCCTTACACACTTTTATGCAGGGGTGATTTAACAAATATAAGTTGAAAAAACTTGTTTCCAAATAGTTATAAAATTTCTGTTTATTTTGGAGGAAGTGCAAATAAACAACAGAAACACTGAAAACGATAATATCTCCCACTTCTGACAATAGCATGACAACAAATACCAAGTGGAGAGTTACAGTCTGATATTTCTACATTCAAAAAGTTAACTGAATGAGTAGGAAAACAATATTTTTGAAATTATAGTCTCATTTACTGAAGATGTACAAATGAAAGCTTTCAAATATATGCAGTATATGTCTAAAACTTACTTGAGTTTTGTGACGTGGGGCTTCGGGACATTGATGAAGAATGGTAGCAGATCTAACACACGGCACTGTAAAGGGAAAAAAAGTTTTATAAAGAAGCCTATTGGGTATATATCACAGAATCAGATCGCCATGACAACACACCTTTTGGGAATATTTCACAGGTTCAAATCAGATCACCCTGACAACACACCTACTGGGAACATATCAGAGGTTCAGATCAGATATCCTCTGTTATATAACATTGATTCTCTTGCCTAAGGATGCTCTAGACGGGTACATCCTCCATTTATACCAAAATGAATCCCTTTACCTAACAATGCTCCAGACCAGATTTAGTCAAAATCTACTGAGCTGTTTGGACATAACAGTGTTTTTAAAGATAAAGTTGATGGTTGGACTGAGGCCTGACATTGCACCACAGTATAAGCTCATCGGAACTTTGGATTAGGTGAGTTAACAATGATCTGATCTTATGCTGTGACCCAAAATTCAAACTTGATGGTACAACCTTCAAGAAGTAAGCCACATATTTTCGAGTTGTGATATATCTATATTATGAAGTTTCATGCATCTGTTCAGAGGTTATAGCCCTAAAATGGGATAGAATGACAGGCCTCTAGTCTCCCCTATTTTACTGAAAGGGGAAGAATAAGAAGGAAAATAAGTTTTTGTTTCAGAGAATGTTATGAAGTATCAGCCCAATGTGTTAGGATCCACAGGTGTCAGTTCCCAGTGCAGAGGACCTACCTTGAATGCGAGATTGGTCCTGGTATCTGTCAGGCATTGGAGGTACGTACCAAACACATCCTCAAATGATGGCGAGGACGGAGTGGACACAAACTGAAACATGGCATATGCAGGGTCAAGATTATTTTAATACATGTGAGGAGATTTTTTTCTTCTTCTCAATTCTATCTCAAAGCAACAAGCCCAATGGGCCTGTATTACTCACATGGAATTCAGTTATGTGAACTTAAGACCTAAGTAGGCCAAAATAAAATTAATTTAAACAAACTTGACAGCCCTCTACTTAAGTAAGAAACATGCTAAATATCTTGACTGTATGTCTCTTGGTTATTCAGGAATTAAAAGGTTTTAAAACATTTGACCACTGACCGAAATACTATAACCATAATACTCTGGATTATTCAATAGAAGCTGTTTAAATAGTTCAACACATTTGGCGCTTGTGACCTAGAAAGTGGGTCAAGGTCATTAATTTGAATACATTTTATTGCCTTTCATCACAGCATGCTACTTGACAAATCTTGTTGTCTATGACTGTATTTTTATTTTCATTATATGACACCAGCTCAGTTAAAGGACAATATCTTATTGTCTAGTTTCATACCTTACTGTCAATCAGAAGGAGCTTTGTCAGTAACAGCAAGGTCATACTCTGAAGGTCAATTGAGGACTTGCTGTCACACCAGCCAGCTATCGTCTTCCACTGCATCAGTACACTCTTTACTATGTTCTGTCCTATCCTGAAAATTAATGGCAGTATATACCGGTACTGAAAATACATCAAATAAACAATCTAACTCAATACTCCATCATATATGTAATTATATAGCCTGTTCAATATTCAATACTCCATCATATACATAATTATATAGCCTGTTCAATATTCAATGCTCCATCATATACATAATTATATAGCCTGTTCAGTATTCAATACTTCATCATATACATAATTATATAGCCTGTTCAATATTCAATACTCCATCATATACATAATTATATAGCATGTTCAATATTCAATACTCCATCATATACGAAATTATATAGCCTGTTCAATATTCAATACTCCATCATATACATAATCATATAGCCTGTTCAATATTCAATACTCCATCATATATATAATTATATAGCCTGTTCAATATTCAATCCTCCATCATATACATAATTATATAGCATGTTCGATATTCAATACTCCATCATATACGAAATTATATAGCCTGTTCAATATTCAATACTCCATCATATATATAATTATATAGCCTGTTCAATATTCAATACTCCATCATATACATAATTATATAGCCTGTTCAATATTCAATACTTCATCATATATATAAATATATAGCCTGTTCAATATTCAATACTCCATCATATACATAATTATATAGCCTGTTCAATATTCAATCCCACAGAATAGCTCAGTCTATTAGAGTGACAGTATATTGGTCAGGGCTTCGGGTTCAAATCCTGATCTGGCACCATTGCATTTTCACACTAAAAACACTGTAATCAATTTATGATAATTTCCCCTTTATTTAAGGATTGGTTGTCATATTTTTGACATGCATTGGTGAGTAACATACATTGGCTTACCTACATATTTAACATGGTGCGCTCTATTACACACCAATGCATGTCAAAAATATGACAACCAATACTTATATTTACATTTTATGTTAATCAACTTACAGTTCACACAGGAATAAAGACATAATATTAGTCTGAACATGTTTCAACATCAGGGTAAATCCATACAGAGAACAGCCACCAGTTGACAGTGGAGCCGCGCAATCTCCAACGTTACAGTTATGACGTCATAAGCGTAGCGACGTCACAATGGCCCAATGTATGTTATACGGAAATAACATACATTGGGCCTGGTAGAAACATCTAGGCTCTGTGCAGTGGAAATGTAAATATTATGGGATATTTTCACTTCAGTTCTACAAGCTATCGTTTTCTTTACAGAAAATCTTTATCAGAGCTAGTCATGCTGGAAATAATATTTCTAATGAATAATAACTTTTATAGTCTTTGGCATTGCATGGTACAGGTATTCATAATAAAACAATTCTTTTGGAAGGGGTAGGGGGAGTGACTCACCGTTTCCTCAGTGCTTTGTCCCTAGTGACGTGGTCCACCATGGCAACAAGGATCCTGCTCACCTTCCTACCATCTGCTCCTGCCCGAGTTGCCAATGACTTGACACACATATCTGATTCTACTGCCATGTGACCTGCTATCACAGACTTAAACATGGAGAAGACCAGGTCGCCATGGCACTGCTCCAACCCCTTACTAGATCCACTCACCAAAGTTTGGTCAAGTATGGCCTCCACAAGGACACTTCCCTAAGATAAAAACAAAACAAAACATTTTGTCATGTGATGAGATCTAAAATGCCTCAACAGTGTCTGAACATTAGCGTACTAGTAAATGTTGGTTAACACCTGGCAACTCATTAGATGGAGGAGGATGGAGTTGGCTGGATTGGGGGGGGGGGGGGGGGNCTAGTATAAACCTTACTGATTATATAGAGGGGGCTCATCTTAGTGTAACCCTTACTGATTAGACAGAGGGTGCTCATCTTAGTATAACCCTTACTGATTACACATAGGGGCTCATCTTAGTATAACCCTTACTGATTAGACAGAGCGGGCTTATTTCAGTATAACCCTTACTGATTATACAGAGGGGGCTCATCTAGTATAAACCTTACTGATTATACAGAGGGGGCTCATCTAGTATAAACCTTACTGATTATACAGAGGGGGCTCAACTTAGTATAACCCTTACTGATTATACAGAGGGGGCTCATCTTAATATAACTCTTACTGATTAGACAGAGGGGGCTCATCTTAGTATAACTCTTACTGATTACACATAGGGGGCTCATCTTAGTATAACCTTTACCTTTTAGACAGTGGGGGCTCATCTTAGTATAAGCCTTATTGATTACACATAGGGGGCTCATCTTAGTGTAACCCTTACTGATTATATAGAGGGGGCTCATCTTAATATAACTCTTGCTGATTAGACAGAGGGGGCTCATCTTAATATAACCCTTACTGATTACACATAGGGGGCTCAACTTAGTATAACCCTTACTGATTATACAGAGGGGGCTCATCTTAGTATAACCCTTACTGATTATATAGAGGGGGCTCATCTTAATATAACTCTTACTGATTAGACAGAGGGGGCTCATCTTATTATGACCCTTACTGATTACACATAGGGGGCTCATCTTAGTATAATCTTTACTTATTAGACAGAGGGGGCTCATCTTAGTATAACCCTTACTGATTATATAGAGGGGGCTCATCTTAGTATAACTCTTCCTGATTATACAGAGGGGGCTCATCTTAGTATAATCTTTACTTATTAGACAGAGGGGGCTCATCTTAGTATAACCATTAAGCTAAACTTAGGTTTAGGGATATCTTCTTCGAATAGCCCGTATTTTATGTACTACTAATAAATAAATAGACCTGTCAGAAAAATAATTGAAAATATAGTACAACGATAACTGTGACAATATAATGTTAAAACTTACCTGTAATCCCAGGTGGAAACTGAGAGCCAGCATGTCCTTCATCAGAGTGTGAACCACTGGTGTTAGTGTTATGGCCTCCAGACCCCCACCATTCCTACACACCACACCCTGGGGAAAACACAAGCAAAGCTAATCACAACATCTATACATCTCCACACTGACAAACATGGCGACTGATCGAAACACATTGATGAGTTAATACAATGATTTTTAAAATTGCATGAAAAATCATAAATCAATGAAAGCTAAAATGTAATAACTTAAAATTTGTACAAATGCAATGTTTAAGATAAATTTAAATTAAATCCATTTGTACAATTTGGTATCCCCACACCAACACCATAAGAATGTTTCCAATCTAATATGATTGACATCCATTGACATCCATGTAGACCCTGTGTGTGTGGATGGGGGGGGGGGTTCGCACCACCTTTTGTACAATTTTGAATCCCCAGAATCTAGTGAAACTTCTAGTCAAGTTTAGCTAATTTCTAATCAGCGCTTTAGAAGAAGTCCTGTGAAAAAATTGCTTACATATGGACAACAGAGGCCATGGTACAGCATATGCTCACGTTGGTCCTTTGGACCAGGGGAGATAATAAATATATGCAGGTCTTGAAAGTCTTTCCGGCTCACCAAAACATTATATCATATCACTATGCACAAGCTTCAAATAAAGTAAGTGTACCTGGAAAACATTGTCAAATAGTTTCTGTGCCAAGTCACTGGCTTTCCCTGACCCTAAGTGGACACTTGTCATCAGGCCAGCGGTGTGGAGCTGGTGGTATCCTCCCAGTAACTGTTGTAGGTAGATAGAGTCCAGTTTCAGGTCACTCAAGGTCAATGGTAGGTAGCCAGATAGATCCCTGTGTACAGGAAAAGGAATTAAATATTACAGCATTTACATCTGTATAAGCCACACATAGTATTATTTTTCTCCACTGAAGTCGTAAAACATTCTTAGGAGTGGAAAAGATTAGGGAGGTACCAAAATATTATTAGGAGTTGAATAGGCAGGCAGACACTGAAACATTCTTAGAAATGTAATTATTAACGTAGGGTGACAATCAATTAGATATCTATCTTTTATCATTTTCCTTAACTGACATATAATATGACCATTCCTTTACTGAACAGGGCAGTCTTTTTGTCAACTTCAAATACTTTGTAGTAATTGACAACTCTTCCGACACAATAATTTAACAACCTCCAAACCTACAAATTTAGTACAGTACAAATATCTACTTTAAATCACAATATCACCAGTTTCACAAGTTATGGCCTTAAAAGTAATAAAAGTCTTCCCTGTTTCTACCGTGTGAAGCTACACACCTACACAGGTTTTTGTTCTGTCTTAACCCCTGTGTGGACACCCTGTCTATAGGACACCCTGTCTATAGGACACCCTGTCTATAGGACACACCCTGTCTATAGGACACCCTGTCTATAGGTTGGTCTCCATGATCCATTGAGAACACTTTTACTTAAGGACCATATCAAAAATGGACCACAATTGGCTCGTCTCCCTCTTTAATTTTTGCCACTAAAAAGTAAATATGGTTACAATTTGTTCTCGCCTCTTTATGTTTATTACAAGAATATGACAATAAAGCCGATAGGCAGTTTTCGTCTCATTCTAAATACTAAACACTTGTAATTAACCTTGACTGTAAGGCTGCATACAAACCTCCTCCCAGACAGGGTCTTAGTAAACTGATGCTTCATGTTGTCAAATAATTTGGTTGGCAGCTTTTTTGACATCACCATCATCACCTGTTCCATCTGTAACAGTGACCATAGAGTGTTACATCAATCTCAACTCAATCATCAACTCTCCTGACCTTGACATAAAGGTTATTTAATTGGTATACAAGATATAATTATAAGAGATGTTATGATATGGAACTATCCTCAGTTGATCAAACTTATGACCTGGACAAGATTGTAGTAATTGTGCAAATCTATAATTTCAATTCCAAGGATCTTAGAAATGAAACATATCTTGGGTCTACAGTCTCCCTATGATATTTATATATGAAATTAATGTTGAGCTGACTTACCTCCCTTGGTAGATTTTTCATCACTTCTACCTCACCGAGATTGAAGCCAACAGAGCCAGGCTCCACCACACACATACACACCATTTCCCAGAGTGCACCACTCCAAATCTCTGGATGTACTGCCTGTCACCAATGATGATTAAATCACTATCATTTTGTGTCACAGATTTGTAATTAGAGTGTATGATGCATGTTAGTGATTTCGTCATCAAACTGATGGATTCATTCAAAACAATATTTGCTCTAAGATTTTTCATGATGTTCACTCGATTTAAAACTATTTGTATCACATTCACTTCAGATCCTGGTCTCTTTTTCCCTGCTTAACATCCTAATTTAACCTCACATCACCTTATTCAGGTCCTTCGCTCCAGATGTTGCAACCACCACAGACAGGAAGTTCAGAAGCCGGACTACAACTGTACACTTTTCCCTATAAACACATAAATAACTGAAGTCTTGAAACAAATATTTTAATCCTTATTTTAGAAAGATCTTTGAATCTACATGTTCATCAATATGTCAATACATACAAATTACCAGGCTATAAAAGCAATCCACATGTTTGATACTGCTATTGATACGTATAGTAAACTTTAATTCAGATTATAGAAACAATGTTACTAAAATACATAAATGCCTAAATAGCTGATATGTGTGAGCATAAAGTTTAATTTTATGTAATTGATTCAAATCAAGCTTTCATGTGTCCAACCTATTTATGAAAGAAATTCACCTATTGAATTCATCTATCTCCCGAGGAGTGAAGAAGGTTGTCTCTGGCTGGTTAGGGAACAGATTGGCAACAGTCTCAATGTCGGCCAAGGCTATGTTGTCCACAAAGTAGGTTGCTGCCTTAAATACATTGGTCTGGTTCATGCCAACACCTGTTGGTAGACAACACAGCATTATATTACATATATATACATATATACAACATTTCTGTTAACACTGTAGTTGAATAGATAAACTAGAAAATGTCTTTAAGACATAAATACCCTAGTTTTCATGCAAATAAATGTCAGTTTGACCAATTCCTATAAATAGTAATGGTGACCTTGGCCTTGACCATAAATACCTGAAATACCAAATCTTTCAAGGAATTCTCACACTTGACATCTTTCAAGGAATTCTCACACTTGACATCTTTCAAGGAATTCTCACACTTGACATCTTTCAAGGAATTCTCACACTTGACATCTTTCAAGGAATTCTCACACTTGACATCTTTCAAGGAATTCTCACACTTGACATCTTTCAAGGAATTCTCACACTTGACATCTTTCAAGGAATTCTCACACTTGACATCTTTCAAGGAATTCTCACACTTGACATCTTTCAAGGAATTCTCACACTTGACATCTTTCAAGGAATTCTCACACTTGACATCTTTCAAGGAATTCTCACACTTGACATCTTTCAAGGAATTCTCACACTTGACATCTTTCAAGGAATTCTCACACTTGACGTTTGTATAAAGTTAGACCAAATGCATAAAGAGATTCAGTTGCTTAATGACACTGAATCAGGATTGGAGAAGACGAGGACAAAACACAACAGAAATGGGTAACACTAATGTGTCCTCTCCCGATAAAATGATACAGAGGGGGGAGGTTGGTGGGGTCGGATAAGAATCCTTTAGAAAATGGATTTATTAAAAAAATACTCTTGGTTCCGAATCCCTACTGTTATTGATATGAATGTTGTTCACTGTAATGAAAATTGAAACAAGAGGCCCGGAGGGCCTGTATCGCTCACCTGAATATTTGAGCAGTCATTGCAAAATATTCTCATTAAATATTATCCTGTACTACAAATATTTCACTTACAAACTTTGTCGGCTCTATCTGTTGAAACTACCAGCCAAATATTATTAAATGTTTGACATATTTGACCCCTGTGACCTTATAAGGAGATATAGGTTATTTTCGTTTTTAAACTTTGCCAGGCGCCATCCCAAGTCATTTAATTGTTTGACATATTTGACCCCTGTTACCTTGTAAGTAGGTCAAGGTCATTTTCTTTTTTTACAGTTTGTCGAGCTCTATCCCAGGAAAACACCAACCAAATATGAAGATTCTATAAATTTCAGTTCTTCAGAAGAAGTCATTTGAAGTGTTTGACGCATTTGACCCTTGAGACCTTGAAAGTAGGTCAAGGTCATTTTCATTCTCAAAACTTTTTCTTGCTCTTACCCAAGAAGCTACCAGCCAAATATGAAGATTCTATACCTTTCAGTTTTTCAGAAGAAGGTCATTTTCATTCAACTTTGCCAAGCTCCTACCAACAAAGTTTTCAGCCAAATATCATGACTCTAGGCCTGTTCGTTCTTCAGAAGAAGTTATTTAAAGGAAAAGTTGACGGACGACGGATGCCGCACCATGACATAAGCTCACTTGGCCTTCAGGCAGGTGAGCTAATAAAATGATACAAACTAAGCAAACTTCTTAAGGGTTAAAGTCCTTACCTCCAAACACATCCACAGGTGTGAGCAAGTTTTCCCCAAACACTGTGGTGTAACAGTCGAGGGCAGCCAGGAGTGTATCGAACCAAGTCAGTGTGGAGGATAGAGAGAAGGTATCACTGACAGACATCAGGGTAGGGCACGCCACTAACCCCACCTTAGTGTTGCTGGTGTGACCTCCTCCTTCAAACCTAGTGATTAAACAGAAATAAAGGGGTGGTTCTCGCAACATCCCCCCCCCTCCCCTAACAAGCCCCACCCCCAACAAACCTAGTGATAAAACAGACATAAAGGTGTGGTTCGCGAAACCCCCCCACTGTGCTGTGACAGAATAAAATTATATTTTTAGTAACAATGACTTTTACCGTTGACTGATGATGCCATTAGGTTACTATTCAATATAAATTAAAATTTTATGAAAAATGAAAATCTATCAAAAAAAATTAGCCACTAAAGCATTGTAATTGTTGTACAATATCGTTTATTACATTTGTACATTTTTTTTAGCACAACATACATATGTATATGTAAAAATATCATCATTATTTTAAGCTTAAACATGATATCATATAATACTGTATAAACATTGTAATTTCAAGCGGTACATTTCTATTTTCCCATTACTATTTAAGTATATACCTATACTGAGCCACATAGAAGTGACCAGGTTCCACTAGTGTTAAGGTTATACCTTGTGATGAAGTATTTCTGTTTCTCACTCTTCAAAAATGCCTGGAAATACATCTGTGTTGACTTGATACCTTAACATACAAAACATGCATCATTAACGATGGAAATCGTTATCTTTTTATACTTCTCCACAACATAATATTTTTAGTTTTTAATTATTTCATCCCCTAAAACTGTTAGGAGATCATCATATATATAATTCTGGGAGCCCCAGGGTCAATTCCCCCAGGAAAGGTTTTTTTCAGACATAGGGTTTTCTTTGCTCAGTCATACTTTTTCATTAATGAAAGAAACTTTATATATTCATAATAAAAACACGCTACAGTTTCATATTTTCAAATTAATCTCAGTTCTTCTCAACACATTGTCAGATATACATGTAACACATTTTTTGGTAACTAAGGATAACATGAGATTCAAACATGACTTAGTGCTGTACTCAAGTTATATGATTGTCAAAATATAACTAAATATAAATTGAAGACCACCACGGGACTGTACCTTGTATGAGTGGAGTCATCTTGTGTAGGAGTTTCATACACATGTGTCGGCACTCTGTCTGAGGTCGGCCACACTGACGCATAAACCATCGTACACAGATATCTATAGTGATCTTACTCCACTGACTGAAACATCATTAACATTCCATTAAAACTTCAATCACAAACATCCAACACAAGTTCCCTACATTGTCAATATCCTTATAAAAGTTTGTCACATCATCATTACAACACATTTAAAAACATAAATTCATAATTACGGAGCTAACAGAGTTAAACATGTGATGTACATAACCAAACTTTCATATACCTGTGTACATGTATGTATTTTCTGTTATGTATTTCGGTGTAGTCTGGTGTAGAGGATCATACAGATCCTGTATCTGTAAACTAATAAACATCTTAATACAAGTTCCCTACTTTGTCATCCTTCAACTTCTCTTACTCTTAGCTGGGTTTTACAATCTTCAGTTACAACTACGGTTCATTTCAGAAATAGGTGTCATTGTGTACTAATAATTTTGACACAAAGTAGCCACCATTTCTGTTTCAAAGGTTAACAGGTCTAGTATTTTTGTTAGCTTGGCTGAAGGTATTAAAGGTAATTGTAGTACTCTTCCTACCTGGGCTCTGTCCGCAGTTTACTTTCTTTCCGTAAGATGTCTGCCTTTTTACAAATGATCTTTTCTAAGTGTTCCAGGGCCTTACAAGCTTGTTCTTGTGTGCCTGGTAATGGAAAGGGAGGGAGCAAGATAGATCACAGAGGAAAAAGTGATTCCAGAGGAGACACTTAGATTGATCCCTGGAGGAAATTAGAACTGTAAGTGATAGGCATACTAATACAAAATGTACCCCCTTTGCTATAATCAATATATTCCAGATACCATTTTCATCTTACATGTTAATTGTACATAGTTACCTAATGATTTTTCGTCCTTATGTGCTATGGCCAGACTCTCAACAAAGTGAACGAGGGTCTGGAAGGTGAAAGTATCCACCAAAGTATTGTCTTCCCTGTGTAACAAAAATATTAAACGAGCACTGAACGAGAGGATCAATCCACACCAAAAACACTACTTACAGAATACATTTAGACTCATAACGACAATGATATCTATTCAAGTAAAAGGCATACACAAACACAAGTTGATAAATACTCCATCCAAGAAAAGCTACCAGTCAAACATCATGTCTCTAGCCCTTAACGTTCCATCTAATTTCACTAAATTTGTCAGGCTCAATCCCAAGAAGCTAAATATCATGACGGTGACCTTTCAGTTCTTTAGATGAAATTTAAAAGTTTTGGACATATCTGACCCCATGTAACCTTGAAAGTAGGAAGGTAATGTTCGTTCAAATTTTTTGTTTGTCTCCATCAAAGGAAGCTACAAGCAAAATATCATGATTCTAAGCCTGAAATTTCTTCATGAAAAGTTGTTTGAAGTTTTAGACATATTTGACCCTGTGACCTTCAAGGTAAAGTTAAAAGTTTTTGACATATTTAACCCCTGTAACCTTCAAGGTTAAGGTCATTTGTTTTCACAAACTTTGTTTGAATCTATCCTTTGTGTGTACTAGTCAAATATCATGACTTAAGCCCTTTTGGTTGTTATATTTATTTGACCTGTGACCTTCAGGGTTGAGGTCATTTTTTAGAGATATTGTTGAATGTTAGTACCTGAACACAATGTATACATTGTTGAATGTTAGTACCTGAACACAGTGTATATATTGTTGAATGCTAGAGCTGCACCAAGTCTCTTGAATGCACTGGGATGTAGAGCATAAGTAAAGAGTCTCTTTAACACTGACTTGGCGTTGATAGGGCTTGTCTCCATCTAAAACCAAAACATTGTCATATTTACTATACTACAGATGTATGTACAAAATATATCACTTTTCTGCTTTCAGATATTATTTTGCTTTATCAGTCAACTAAAAAACTCTTATCTAAAGAATATACAAAAGATAAAATACAACAGCCCTTAAACATGAACAATCCTTACTTTTTTGGATGTGTGCTTGACGGACCACTTCATAAATTCTCGAAGGCAAGTAGCACAGAAATCTCTTAGGCTGGTATCTGTTGGCTGAATGATACCATCCTGGAAAATACACACTCTGTATAATCACCCATAAAATGTACCCTAAGTGATACCATCCTGGAAAATATACACTCTGTATAATCACCCTTTAAATGTTCCCCAAATGATACCATCCTGGAAAAACAGTTATAATACACACTATATATAATCACCCTTAGGTAAGAGTACAGGGGATTGAACAATCTGCTGTTCTATGATACCATTGGTTTAATATGAAGTCTTTGATAAATGATTTATACTCTATATATGAAAACTATTAAATGTTTCATTTTTCCTAGTACAGTATCTTTCATTACCTTTTTTTTTTAAATCTTTTAAAAAATCAAGTTGAATTCATAACAATAAATATTTCAGGATCAAATTCATTATGTTTGTATCCTGAAACAATAGATTTCCAGCATAAATCATACAATTATAAAGGAAAGATGGGCAAGAAATTACATGAGATATGAATTGGGGGAGGGGTTTCCATACTCTACCAACGTTAACTACTTCAATCCTTTCAATTTTTTAGTAATACAGTAGAACCCCTTGCTTAGTTTTTGGAACTTTAACGTTACATCTGATCACAACCACCGTAAATTTCAAAGTTATCTCAGCCTAATTAATGTATATCTTGTCATGTTTAACTCATTAGATACTTGTGTAACGACAGACAATATCAATAACCTACAAAGATGGCGTCCAGTAGGGACATCGTTTCCACGCTCTCGGCCTTCTTGCTTCCCGTGAACCAATGGATGATCTGCATTGTCAAAGGCTCAAACAGTTGCTTAGCAACCTATAGATAGAAATTATAACAAATCATTTTATAGCATATCAAAAGGTGTACTGCAAAAATCCAACTTTAACTTCAAAATTAATGCATCATTTAATGTTTTTCGTTGGGACATTTTTGAGAGACACCATTCATCTACAGTGTCAGACTTTTCCCCAACACTATCTTACTGACCGAACCATTGTTACAAGTAGTTAAAACTGGAAATTGCTTACTACACATATGCCCTAGCTTGCTCCTTCTTTCATAGAAATGGAACTTGTAAAAGTCTGAAAAAAATGGAGCTAAATGCATAGTCTTACCAAAGTTGTTGAAATGAAAAATATAGGTCACTGTGACCTCTATTTGATATAAAGGTGTAGTACTCCTCAAGATGTATCTTTGAATAAAAATTAATGATTGTTTAACATCTATTAAACGAGCAATATCAGAGATGTAAAAATATGGAGTCTATTAAAAGTCAGTGAAGTAGAAAATATAGGTCACAGTGACCTACATGTCACATGATAGTGTGGGACTCCTGAAGGTGTATTGGCATATACAGTTTAATAGCCTATGGGAAATGTAGTATCAAAGAAATGGAGCTAAAACCAAAATCTAACCAATCATACAGATGGACATCCAGACTGACAGAATGGAAAACACTACTAGTGCCCTCTCTATATATGTGGTGTGGGTATGATGAAACTGTTAAGAGATTTTCATAAAATGACCGAAAATTGATAAATGAATATTTATTGTTCTGAATGGTTAAGCCACATCTAGATCATCACCCATCTTCCCCAGAGAAACCTAGTATCAACATGCCAATTTACTTCACCCACATTCTCCAGGCCTCAGAAACCTGGAAGAATTTCATTCCAAAGAATGTTACAAATTTTATATTTCTCCATCAAAATGTGATCATGTTCACATTGCTTTTGTCCGTATTGACTTATTCATCATGTTTAGACTGACTGGCAAGTTTAATGGGAATCATGAGGAAATTAAGGGGACAAGAGTGAACAGACGGACTTACAATTCTATACCATATGTTCTATCTTGACAGACATATTAAAAGTATTCTGTAAAAGAGTATGCCTGTATGTTTACCAGTTCTACATCACAGGCCAGTTGTAGGAGCACGGGAAACAGCTTTTTGTACAAAGGGGCCATGGAGCATCGCTTGGCCGCCTCCCCGGGCTGAGTGGCTCCCCGCCCCAAAGAGAACAGTACCAGAGAGTGAAGTAGCTCACACGCAGCCACCTTCGTCTGGCGGTCACTCGACTTGGTGGCTAACATAACAACGTGCGGCAGGAACGGATCTATTGTCAAGGAAACAAAAACAGTCTTCATCTGTACACAACAGATAATGCCCCTCAGATTAAGATAAGGTGTTACTAACGGATCAAATAGGCTGTAATGTTGTAATAGTTAACAAAGGAAATATTGATTTTATTTAATCTGTATCTAAGATATTAAAGAGACACTAAAAGTGAAAGGTTTTGTAGTGTTTAAAATAAACACTTTTAAACGTGCTAAAATACAAGCTGCAATTTCATAATCTGATATTGCCAGTGTCAATTTATTCATGTCTTATTAGCCAAACCAAAAGTCCCTTTACAAACAAAAACAACTCAGAAGCATCAACTTACCCAAATAGATGGTGGGTTTCATGTCGATGAAGGGCATGTCAAACTTAAGGTGGCGATGTGTGTCCCATGCAATGGCCTGCCTGCTGACCTCTGCCTCATTGTCCGCCAGCATGGCATGGTTCTGACTGCCCCCTAGGCCCCCTAGGTACCGCATCACACGTAGCTTCACTTGGGACAGCTCTGACTCGTAACCCTAGCAGGGCAAGATAAAACATTATAAGTCTATTAGACATTTTTATCATAGGGAATAAAATACAACTAGTATTCAAAGGTTTCTACTAATAGGACTTTATGATATATGTCACTTGAATTTTACACCTAGAAATCAAATAAAGATTTATCAAAATTCAAAATTCTAGTATACAATTACGACCCCCCTGCCTCAATTCCTGGAGAAAGTAGTAACCCATGGTAAACAGTGTTCATTTTCACCTTTTTTAGCTGATCCTTTTTGGGACCTCTGACCATCCGGACGGCTAACTTCCTCCTGCCCCGTCCTGTCTTGCTCTTGGTCATGTTTACTGTACCATCCACCGACACTTCCTCTGCCCCTGTTAGTCAAATGCATGACATATTGAACCAAACCTATCAATGTGATTATGGATTTCACTTTTAACTCTTTAGGTCATGTTGTACCAAATGTATTGACAGGATTCCCTATCTACAGAGAGGACTCCCCTGTAAGTCGTGTGACATACCAAGGGACAGGATTCCCTATCTACAGAGAGGACTCCCCTGTAAGTCGTGTGACATACCAAGGGACAGGATTCCCTTGTTCATCTGTTATTATGAGGTAAGTGTCAAGACAGTAGCTGTATCTGGTATTAGTTTTACTGTACGACTGATCGTCAGGTTTACCTTTGTCTGCTGTTTTGAGGTAGGTGTCGAGATAAGGCAGTATTTGGGAGTAGTGAGGCTGTATGACAGAGGCGGGCAATGTGTCTGACCAATACTCTAGAGCATCCAGTGCCACCTTGGCCAAGGGCAGATAACTAAGACCCATCTTCAGTGTTATCTACAAAGAAATATGAAAATGATGCAAAATTCAAAATGATGCGCAGAACCATTATTGAAGTAAATTATAAGGTACACTTCAGTTCAAGGTTATGTTGGCTATGGTCATATGATGTCAGCAATAATCAATTGTTTGACTGCTCCACTGTTTACCTGGTACCACCCCCACCACCTACTTACTTACCTGTATGACTGGTACCACCTCCACTACCTACTTACTTACCTGTATGACTGGTACCACCCCCACCTACTTACTTACCTGAATGACTGGTACCACCTCCACTACCTACTTACTTACCTGTATGACTGGTACAACCTCCACTACTTACTTACTTACCTGTATGACTGGTACCACCTCCATTACCTACTTACTTACCTGTATGAGTGGTACCACCTCCACTACCTACTTACTTACCTGTATGACTGGTACCCCCTCCATTACCTACTTACTTACCTGTATGAGTGGGACCACCCCCCCTACCTACTTTCTTTCCTGTATGACTGGTACCACCTCCACTTCCTACTTACTTACCTGTATGACTGGTATCACCACCACTTCCTACTTACTTACCTGTATGACTGGTCCCACCTCCGCTACCTACTTACTTACCTGTATGACTTGTACCACCTCCACTACCTACTTACTCACCTGTATGCCTGGTACCACCCCCACCTACTTACTTACCTGTATGACTGGTCCCACCTCCGCTACCTACTTACTTACCTGTATGACTGGGACCACCTCCACTACCTACTTACTTACCTGTATGACTGGTACCACCCCCACTACCTACTTACTTGCCTGTATGACTGGTACCACCACCACTACCAACTTACTTACCTGTATAACTGGTACCACCTCCACTACCTACTTACTTACCTGTATGCCTGGTATAACCCCCCTCCACCTATTTACCTGTATGACTGGTACCACCTCCACTACCTACTTACTTACCTGAATGACTGGTACCACCACCACCACTACCTACTTACTTACCTGTATGACTGGTACCACCACCACTACCTACTTACTTACCTGTATGACTGGTACCACCTCCACCATCTGCTGTGCAATGATCTCCTTGGGAAGGGCCAGGATGAAGGTCAGACATGAAGCAAGAAGGTCATCCTTGTACTGCTTCATCCTCACTAGAACCTGTCACAGTAGAATAGCATAGTACAACAATTACAGTACTGCTTCATCCTCACTAGAAGTACCACCTCCACTACCTACTTACTTACCTGTATGACTGGTACAACCGCCACTACCTATTTACTTACCTGTATGACTGGTACCACCTCCACTACCTACGTACTTACCTGTATGACTGGTACCACCTCCACCATCTGCTGTGCAATGATCTCATTGGGAAGGGCCAGGATGAAGGTCAGACATGAAGCAAGAAGGTCATCCTTGTACTGCTTCATCCTCACTAGAACCTGTCACAGTAGTATATCAGAGTACACCAATTACAGTACTGCTTCATCCTCACTAGAAGTACCACCTCCACTACCTACTTACTTACCTGAATGACTGGTACCACCACCACCACTACCTACTTACTTACCTGTATGACTGGTACAACCGCCACTACCTATTTACTTACCTGTATGACTGGTACCACCTCCACCATCTGCTGTGCAACGATCTCCTTGGGAAGGGCCAGGATGAAGGTCAGACATGAAGCAAGAAGGTCATCCTTGTACTGCTTAATCCTCACTAGAACCTGTCACAGTAGAATAGCATAGTACAACAATTACAGTACTGCTTCATCCTCACTAGAACCAGCTGTCACAGTAGAATAGCATAGTACAACAATTACAGTACTGCTTCATCCTCACTAGAAGTACCACCTCCACTACCTACTTACTTACCTGAATGACTGGTACCACCGCCACCACTACCTGCTTACTTACCTGTATGACTGGTACCACCACCACTACCTACTTACTTACCTGTATGACTGGTACAACCTCCACTACCTATTTACTTACCTGTATGACTGGTACCACCTCCGCTACCTACTTACTTACCTGTATGACTGGTACAACCTCCACTACCTATTTACTTACCTGTATGACTGGTACCACCTCCGCTACCTACTTACTTACCTGTATGACTGGTACAACCTCCACTACCTATTTACTTACCTGTATGACTGGTACCACCTCCACCATCTGCTGTGCAACGATCTCCTTGGGAAGGGCCAGGATGAAGGTCAGACATGAAGCAAGAAGGTCATCCTTGTACTGCTTCATCCTCACTAGAACCTGTCACAGTAGTATATCAGAGTACACCAATTACAGTACTGCTTCATCCTCACTAGAACCTGTCACAGTAGAATATCAGAGTACACCAATTACAGAACTGCTTCATCCTCACTAGAACCTGTCACAGTAGAATATCAGAGCACACCAATTACAGTACTGCTTCATCCTCACTAGAACCTGTCACAGTAGAATATCATAATACAACAATTACAGTACTGCTTCATCCTCACTAGAACCTGTCACAGTAGAATATCATAGTACAACAATTACAGACACAGAGTATTAGACTCCTGCCCTCCATTTCACTGGTTGCTAGTACTTATATTACAGTGTAAACAGATACATTGGACCACTGTTTTCATCGACTGTTTTAATGTCTTAGATACATAAAGATGACAGAGAAACAAAGGAAAGAACAAAGGGCTCTGATATATTGACAGTCTATAGGTCATCCTAACGAGAATATTATGAAAACGTTTCATTAAAATAATTCCTACAATAATCATTTTTATCCAGGAGAGGTTTATAACAATCAAATATCTTCAATAAGATTCATCAGCTTGGAAATAAATTAACTTTGATATCACAATCAAATAAGTTAAAGAAAATATAAAATGATAGCTAAAAGTTATTTCAAAGTAAAGACGTGTACCTCTTTAGAGAATTTTTTCATGAGTAGGTAAGAGCTGTCACGCTGTTGTGTCCCTGCAATCACCTGCTGGTCAACATCCATAAAGTCAGCTGACTTGTTAGGGGAACCGGTACCCATGACATCCTGTACATCATAGTAATTAATGTCATATATATATATCATCCTGTACATCATAGTAATTAATGTCATATATATATATCATCCTGTACATCAT
>NW_018408637.1:98901-151473 GCF_002113885.1 Mizuhopecten yessoensis
AATATATCATCCTGTACATCATAGTAATTAATGTCATATATATATATCATCCTGTACATCATAGTAATTAATGTCATATATATATATATATCATCCTGTACATCATAGTAATTAATGTCATATAAATATATCATCCTGTACATCATAGTAATTAATGTCATAAATATATCACAAACCTGCTGTGAAATACCAACATTTCAGACTGTCTGTTCTCAACTAAAACACACACTTGGCCACACATTGCAGCCGGATACATTTAAGAGGATAGATGCCTGTCATAGGTTTAGAAAATTCCATCATCAAGGGAAATGTCGGTGGTTTATTTTACACAGCTGACATCTTCAACTGATTACCTTGTGTAGGACAATTTATAAGGTTTACATGGAAATTCTGCACTGGTCACAGGTAGTTTTCATAACCAGACTGAAACTGCAATAAGTGAATAAGGGGGTCATGTATACAATGTTAGGATCCCTTCAACAGTCTCTAAGTAATAGCAGAAACAAACTTATTAGGACATGTAGATTTCAGTAATTTCACATTTCCAATCCATCTCCAGTCAGAACATGCACAACTATGGGGGATTGTGCTTAAAAAGTGTGTGATCCCTTACACTAGTTTCTGATAATTAGCTATAACAACAGCTGTTTACAGGCAGACTGGCCGAATGTTTAACTGACTTAGAATGGACGCCAGAAAGCAAGCAAAACTAAATTCAACTTCCTTCCATCTAATGATGGTGGGCTAAAAATGCTACTGATGATTTAGAGACATACAAATCGTCTATTGTCTAGACAACATTCAAATAATCCAATGAAATATTCCAGGGAAGGAGATGAGAAACTGAGGGACCAATTGGATTTCTACTGACTTTATTGTGTTGATCATGAGCATATAATAATTACAAGATACAACATTACCTTGAAAAAGTTGAGCTTGTTTGAAATTTTCATACTCATAGCAAGGAGTTTGTAGAATCCACTGACCAAAGGGTTACTGCAAAAATTAAATAAAAGCAAGTCATAACACTGAAAATTGTTTGTATGAGCAGAATATAATGTTTAAAACTTGAAAATTCATTACATTTTGTCTTCCATTCAAATAGTTAAAAAAATGAAATGTACATAAATGTGTTACTTACTCAGTTGAACAAAGAATGACTTTGTGACAGAATGTAAACATCCACTTCTCAAACAGTTCAAAGTGGACAGTTGGCAGCAGGTCTCTGTAAATAACAGCAAACTGAGTATAACAATGTCTGTAAATTAAAATGATGGGAACTTCACATAAATATTCGCCCTACCCTCATAAAGTGGTCAATTGTGACCTTTGACCCTTTAACCTTGACCAATGACAACCAATATCTAACCAAGTGTAGGAGTTGATGTTAACATACAACAGTTATATAAACTAAATCTGATGAGGTTTTCATGAGTTATCTAATACAAAATGTTTTTAAAAAGTGGTCAATTAACCTGGACCAATGACCAAACCAATCTAATCAGGTGTAGAACTCATTGTTTCCTTACTATGGTGTAAATATAAACTTAATATTGTACAAAAGCCTTTTACTATGGACAGACAGATAGATAGAGGGACGGACAGATGCACTGACACACTTCCTATTGATCACTTTAAACCCCTCTCTACTAAGTGAAGGTATAACAACATTATGTTGTGTTGAACAATATGTCTGTAAACAATGACCTAACCGCCTTAAATACAATTAGCACCTACAGCAGTGTTACAGTAACAGTTGTACTAAGACATATACACATAAATAGAAGGAAGCAGAAACACAAAGCTCCTGTCTAGATGCAATCAAATAAATACACATGTATACAGTGCAAGAGTGCATGTTGGGAAGTGAAACAGCATAATGGAAAATCTAATGTGGCAAAAAGTAAACCAACCCCAGCCTAGTTCTGTTGAATAGGCAAATTCCCCTAAGCATCATGTATAGGAACACTGACCTGCAGAAGTCAACAAGGTTGATAAAGACTTGGTGATCTTTCGGCCTGTTAGGTTGTATGCCCTGAGTGGGGTCACCAGTGACCCCTCCCTCCTCCAGCCCCTCACCGCTAGCCCCTGCCTTGCTGTTTTGGTCAGACTGAACAGCAATACCAGTATATCTCTTAATTAAATTCTGATATGCTACTGTAGAACCACTGCAATCAATTAAAGTAAATAAGCTTTGCTATGTTTAAAGTCAAAGCAATTGATGATTCTAATTTTCATTGATTTTTTGCATGTGTCATATTTGAAGAAACATTTGTTATTTTGATAAGAAAGTTTACACCTCACCTGTGAGGAGAGCTCAGATGTTGAGGTTGAAGTGAGATCAAGCTTGCACAGAATCTTTAATACACATGCGATCAGTTCATCATACAGAACCTCTGTGAGGCGGTGTCTTACATCTAGACTTATGTCAGCAACGGAGAAATCCTACAACAAAACAAAAAGATACACAGTGCCAGGATCATACAGAACCTCTGTGAAGCGGCGTCTTACATCTAGACTTATGTCAGCAACAGAGAAATCCTACAACAAAACAAAAAGATACACAGTGCCAGGATCATACAGAACCTCTGTGAGGCGGTGTCTTATATCTAGACTTATGTCAGCACATAGAAATCCTACAACAAAACAAAAAGATACACAGTGCCAGGATCTAAGACATACATGACTTGACAATAGTATATGTCTGACCTAGATCCTGACACAGTTACAAATTCTGACCTAGACCATAATGTAATATCATATTATAAAGTCAGACTTGATCCTGGTACTGTTACATCGTAAAGTCTTACTTGGTCCTGGCACTGTTACAATGTTAAGTCTTACTTGGTCCTGACACTGATACAATGTAACGTCTTACTTGGTCCTGACACTGATACAATGTAAAGTCTTACTTGATCCTGGCACTGTTACATTATGAAGTCTTACTTGATCCTGGCACTGTTACATTGTTAAATCTTACTTGATCCTGGCACTGTTACATCGTAAAGTCTTACTTGGTCCTGACACTGTTACATTATGAAGTCTTACTTGATCCTGGCACTGTTACATTGTTAAATCTTACTTGATCCTGGCACTGTTACATTGTGAAGTCTTACTTGGTCCTGGCACTGTTACATCGTAAAGTCTTGGTTTTATCCTGGCACTGTTACAATGTAAAGTCTTACTTGATCCTGGCACTGTTACATTGTAAAGTCTTACTTGGTCCTGGCACAGTAACAATGAAAGTCTTACTTGGTCCTGGCACTGTTACATCGTAAAGTCTTGGTTTTATCCTGGCACTGTTACAATGTAAAGTCTTACTTGATCCTGGCACTGTTACATTGTAAAGTCTTACTTGGTCCTGGCACAGTAACAAAGAAAGTCTTACTTGATCCTGGCACTGTTACTTTGTTAGGCTTACTTGGTCCTGACACTGTTACAATGAAAGTTTTACTTGATCCTGGCACTGTTACAATGTAAAATCTTACTTGGTGCTAGCACTGTAACAATGAAAGTCTTACTTGGTCCTGACACTGGTACAATGTAAAGTCTTACTTGGTCCTGACACTGATACAATGTAAAGTCTTACTTGATCCTGGCACTGTTACAATGTAACGTCTTACTTGGTCCTGACACTGATACAATGTAAAGTCTTACTTGGTCCTGGCACTGATACAATGAAAGTCTTACTTGATCCTGGCACTGTTACATTGTTAAATCTTACTTGATCCTGACACTGTTACAATGAAAGTTTTACTTGATCCTGGCACTGTTACAATGTAAAATCTTACTTGGTCCTAGCACTGTAACAATGAAAGTCTTACTTGGTCCTGACACTGTTACATTGTTAAATCTTACTTGATCCTGACACTGTAACAATGAAAGTCTTACTTGGTCCTGACACTGTTACAATGAAAGTCTTACTTGATCCTGGCACTGTTACAATGTAAAATCTTACTTGGTCCTGGCACTGTAACAATGAAAGTCTTACTTGATCCTGGCACTGTTACATTGTTAAGTCTTACTAAAGACTTACCTTGATCCTGGCACTGTTACCTTTTTTTTTTACTTATTTTTAAAATGTTACACTTTGAAGTCTTACTAAAGACTTACCTTGATCCTGGCACTGTTACATTTTGAAGTCTTACTAAAGACTTACCTTGATCCTGGCACTGTTACATTGTTAAGTCTTACTAAAGACTTACCTTGGTCCTGGCACTGTTACATTGTTAAGTCTTACTAAAGACTTACCTTGATCCTGGCACTGTTCAAGAGGCCTGTCCACAATGATATGTAGTCCTTATATGTGATCTTCCTCACCATGACTCCCTCTGGCTGTGGATTGGTAGATTCTTCAGTCTGCTCAAGTTCTACCACAGGAGGGTGTGAGCAGGTCCTGATCAGGCCCTGGAATACTACAGTCCAGGCACAAGTTATTATACTGTGAACAATTTGATGAAAAGTTTCACTACAAAGAAACATAAAGTTTTCCAATATTTGACATATCACTTATATTTACTGTATATCACTTATTTTTACTGTATAGCACTTATATTTACTGTATAGCACATATATTTACTGTATATCACTTATATTTACTGTATATCACTTATTTTTACTGTATATCACTTATATTTACTGTATATCACTTATATTTACTGTATAGCACATATATTGGTATAGCACTTATATTTACTGTATAGCACTTATATTTACTGTATAGCACTTTTATTTACTGTATAGCACATATATTATTATATAAACTTTATAAAGCTTACCTATGATAGAGGTTTAATTTCAACTATATTCTAGGCATGATCATAAGTATATATTGCCTTTATGATATAGCACTGTTTAGGACTGGTCCTACGTTTCCTACTTTTCATATTTTTTCTGGTGTTTTTTTTACTAACCCCAATTTTGAATAATGAAGACTGTTTCAGGAAAGTGTCTCTGACATGACTTAGATTCAATTTTGCACCAAAAGAAGGATCAATAGAACAAAATTAATTACATTGACGGAAGAATCACAAAGGAAAACTCACCAACCTTAATGTGACTATAAGTGTTCTAAATATGTATGTAAGTAATAAATGAGTGAACTGCTGAAATGTGGTTATACTACCTGAATATCACTTACATATAATAGCACAGACCTGCTGAAATGTGGCTGTATCTTACTACACCAGGACTGACCTGCTGGGATGTGGTTGTATTTGACTACACTAGAACTGACCTGCTGGGATGTGATTGCATTTGACTACACCAAGACTAACCTGCTGGGATGTGGTTGTATTTGACTACACCAGGACTGACCTGCTGTCATGTGGTTGTATCTTACTACACCAGGACTGACCTGCTGGGATGTGGTTGAATTTGACTACACTAGAACTGACCTGCTGGGATGTGGTTGTATTTGACTACACCAGGACTAACCTGCTGGAGTGTGGTTGTATCTTACTACACCAGGACTGACTTGCTGGAGTGTGGTTGTATTTGACTACAACAGGACTGACCTGCTGGGATGTGGTTGTATTTGACTACACTAGGACTGACCTGCTGGGATGTGGTTGTATCTTACTACACCAGGACTGACCTGTTGAAATGTGGTTGTATTTGACTACACCAGAACTGACCTGCTGGGATGTGGTTGTATCTTACTACACCAGGCCTGACCTGCTGGGATGTGGTTGTATCGGACTACACCTGGACTGACCTGCTGGAATGTGGTTGTATTTGACTACAACAGGACTGACCTGCTGGGATGTTGGTGTATCTTACTACACCAGGACTGACCTTTTGCAATGTGGTTGTATTTGACTACACCAGAACTGGCCTGCTGGGATGTGGTTGTATCTTACTCCACCAGGACTGACCTGCTGGGATGTGGCTGTATTGGACTACACCAGGACTGACCTGCTGGGGTGTGGTTGAATTGGACTACACCAGGACTGACCTGCTGGCATGTGGTTGTATCTTACTACACCAGAACTGACCTGCTGGGATGTGGTTGCATATGACTACACCAGGACTGACCTGCTGAGATGTGGTTGTATCGGACTGCACCAGGACTGATCTGCTGGGATGTGGTTGTATCTTACTACGCCAGGACTGACCTGCTGGAGTGTGGTTGTATATTACTACACCAGGACTGACCTGCTGGGGTGTGGTTGAATTGGACTACACCAGGACTGACCTGCTGGGGTGTGGTTGAATTGGACTACACCAGGACTGACCTGCTGGGGTGTGGTTGTATTTGACTACACCAGGACTAACCTGCTGGAGTGTGGTTGTATCTTACTACACCAGGCCTGACCTGCTGGGATGTGGTTGTATTAGACTACACCAGGACTGACCTGCTGGGGTGTGGTTGAATTGGACTACACCAGGACTGACCTGCTGGAGTGTGGTTGTATATTACTACACCAGGACTGACCTGCTGGGGTGTGGTTGAATTGGACTACACCAGGACTGACCTGCTGGGGTGTGGTTGTATTTGACTACACCAGGACTAACCTGCTGGAGTGTGGTTGTATCTTACTACACCAGGCCTGACCTGCTGGGATGTGGTTGTATCGGACTACACCAGAACTGACCTGCTGGGATGTGGTTGTATATTACTACACCAGGACTGACCTGCTGGGGTGTGGTTGAATTGGACTACACCAGGACTGACCTGCTGGGATGTGGTTGTATTTGACTACACCAGGACTGAGCTGCTGGAGTGTGGTTGTATTTGACTACACCAGGACTGACCTGCTGGGGTGTGGTTGAATTGGACTACACCAGGACTTAGCTGCTGGAGTGTGGTTGTATTTAACTACACCAGGACTCACCTGCTGGGATGTGGCTGTATTGGACTACACCAGGACTTACCTGCTGGGATGAGGTTGTATCTTATTACACCAGGACTGACCTGCGGGGATGTGGTTGTATTGGACTACACCAGGACTGGCCTGCTGGGATGTGGTTGTATCTTACTACACCAGGACTGACCTGTTTGAGTGTGGTTGTATTTGACTACACCAGGACTAACCTGCTGGAATATTGATTTACTTACCTACACCCGACATTATTTGCTGGAAAGTTGTTCCCTTAGGCATCACGGCCAGGAGCAGCCAGAGTATGGACTTCAGACAGATAAAGGAGAGAGTCTGTGGTAGGGAAGGTAGCTTCTCAATCAACAGCACCAACAGTCGTTCCAGAGAAATGGCATAGGTCTCTGAAATCTGATGCGAGGGAACACAGCTTTTTGAATATAAATGAACTAGACCATGTTTAATAGATACGAAGGCCTCACCTGGTGCATATATTTTCCCTGTCAAGTTTGGTGTGGGTGTGGGACCCTTAAAAATGAAGTTAATTAATAAACATCTGTTTTCTGAGTGCAATCCAAATCAGGAAAATGAAGAAGATGGTAGAATAATAAGAAAGATTTTTTTGTATTGACAATAATTTAACAGCAACCTTGAATTTGGATCTATGACCCTGACAAGCAAACTCATTTGAGGTATCTGTGTTCTGAATATTTATATAAAGTTTCTTAAAAATGAAATATAAATGGTAGAACAATGATGGACAGATAGACATGTTTAACACTATATAGTCCCCTACCCCATTTCATGATATGAGTATGTAGTCTGCTGGTACATTTTAAACTCAGTATAACAATTTTCTTTATGATGAGATCTAATCCATATATCAGTTTTTATGCCAAATAAGGGGATCAGGGGAGGTAATCTTTAACCCCTCAACAAACATTTGTGTCAGGGGAGGTAATCTATAACCCCCAAAATAACATATGTCTCGGGGGGGGTGGGTGTAATCTATAAACCCCTTTATAATATATGTCGGGGAGGTAATCTATAACTCCCTAAATAATATATGACAGGGGATGTAATCTAACTCCCTAAACAATGTATGTCAGGGGAGGTAATCTATAACCCCCTAAATAACTTTTATGTCAGGGGAGATAATCTATAACTCCCTAAATAGTACATGTCAGTGGAGGTTATCTATAACCCCCTAAATAATTTGTAACGGGGGATGTATTACCCTATGACCCTCAATACAATGATTGGTAATCAGGGGAGGTAATCTATAACTTAAATCACATGTCAGAGGAGGTAATCTATAACTTAAATAACATGACAGGGGAGGTAATCTATAACTCCTTAAATACAATGCAATGGTAATGAGAGGGAATATTTAACCCCTAAATAGCATGTCAGGGGAGGTAATCTATAACCCATCAATATTCAATATGTATTTATGTCATCAATAGCACATATTTGTGTCCCAGAGTGATAATCTATAACCCCTTAGTTACATATTTGTGTCAGGGGAGATAATCTTTAACCCATCAATATCACAGTTGTGTCAGGGGAGATAATCTATGTTACATATCAATAAGGCCAAATAAAATTAATTACTTGGTTCTCAGGCCAATTTTTTTCAAAATAGATGCGGCAGGGCGGTATTTATTTTTTCATTTTACATGGCAAAAACGAGAAGAGGGCGATTTTTTTTTTATTGTGTAGTATGTAAAACGTTCATTGTGGGCATTACCTTGTCTTTTTATAGTTGTGTAGAGACCCGTCATAGAGCAAGCCTCCGAAAATCCCCCCACAATGTTCCAGACGAGAATCGCAAACCCCCCATTCCTTATTTGTACCAAAATGAGCGCCATTTGTACACAAGACTAATAAGTCATAATCAGTTTAACGCTTGCCTGTATCTCAATCCTTATCTTTATTCAAACATTTTCAGGACTTGGGTGACTAACAAGTAAAAACGTCATGCGGACCAATTTTCCGGATTTTTTTAAAGATGGCGCATTCACAATTTTTTTTTTATTACTTTCACGATAAAATCGGCAATGCGCACGGTGCCATGAAATGCGCGCGGGCCTGAGAACCAAGTTATCAATTTTTTTTGGTCTAACATGAAATATTTTGTGAGGGAATTTAAGATAAATATACCTCATCCAGCTGTTTGATGATGTTACCAAGGGCCTCCAGATAACTAGGCAAATTAAACAGCCTCTCCTCCAGGTTTTCATCTTGACTTTAACACAGGAAATCCAAGGATATTAACTGTTATACCATGTAGCTTATTTGGTAATCAACAAACTCAAAACTTCAAAATATAAAAAGACTTTGGGAGACATTGCTTTAAATTGTTGTTTAATTAGTGCACTAAAACAGAAAACGAATTGCAAAATTAATCAATACATGCAAGTTTTATCAACATAGTCGCCTTCCATTTCAGTTAAAAGAAAATATTGTCTGATAAAAACTTTAGCTGCAGAATGTTTTTACCTGAGAAACTGCTGTTCACTTTTCGACATCATCTCGCTGAACATGAACTGTACATCTGCTTGCTTAAGGAATGTCTTGCATGGCTGAAATAAAGTATTTAACACAGATCTAGTACTGTAATGGAACTTAACTGACTAGACAACCTTATATCAATAACAGTAACTTAATGATGAAACAATAATACTGACTTAATTATAACAGTGTCTAGCATTTTGATAGCTTCTAAGCCAAGAAATCGAAAATAAAAGTTTGAAACTTACTCACATAATGGTTTACAAATTCTGCTTTAAGTGTTATCTTTCTTCACTTTATGTCATTTCATACTTCTTAATTCTATGTTTTTACTAAGCATGGATCATTTCATTTCGAGAATAGTTCAACTTGATTGAACTGTTTGATTGATAACCTTGTAGTACTTTATTTAAGGACTGCATGCATCCTATCAACGTTAATGATGATGTAAAACAAAGTTCCCTACATAGATTCTCAATAATGAACAGTAATGCATCATGTTCGAATGAAATTGTTTTTCATATGATCAAAATTTTGAGTTAATCTTTACATTAACTTTCAAAACAAAAGATAACATTACATTATGATTCTGTATTGTTTCTTGAATCATGATACATGTTAAACAAACTTTTACCAATTGATGGAATAGCCCTTTTTGTAAGAATAAAGTCATGTTTTCTATAGGTACCATATCACTCAGGTGACATTAACGTGAGTTGGAAGGTTTATTTTGAAATATATTTATATATATGATCAAAACAAGATCGTGACTTTCTGCACACAGTAAGGTTTAAATTTTTGAGTGCATTCAAAATTTAGTGTTTTGCACCCATGATAATGAGGAAATACTAAACTCAAAGCCTACATACAGCAGCCAGAAGCCCGTAGCCCCGTATGGCCAAGGACACTTCCTTGGCACTAGTTGAGGTGTCATTCATTAATGTCCGGAACTCCTGTATGAAGAACTGAAAAAAAACAAAAAAAACATGCATCATCAGTAGCAAAGGTAACACACCTGTTTTTTGTGATTGCTAGGATAATTGGCTACAGTATGACTTCTGCTCCTTTGGCTAATGGTGGCCACAGATTTGTGTCCAGATGAATTTTCACAAATGTGATAAATATACTGTATTTTGTTAAATCACTTGTAACAAAACAATCAACACGCAATCACTTAAACACCCCGACTCTGTAATATATGAATTAACTGTCGAAGTAATGAATCAGATTAATTAACTGTCCAACAGCAGATTTCACTTTACAAAAAATTCCATTTCTGACTTGCTAACATATTTAAATAAGTATAAAACGGAACACCCATATACACGGAAAAATATTTAGCAACAACATAAAACTAAACTGTGTTCTACCTTGAAGACAGCTCCCTCCTTGTGACCTTCCTCAGCTCTGGTCACCAGCATCTCTGATACCTGAACAATGACAAAGCACCAAATAACAGTGTAATATTACTGAATCTAATGTTCTTGTTGAATTAATAAAACTAACCAGAAGTTTAAGATGGAAAATTTACACTTAACTGTAATAAATAAATACATCAAACAAATATTCAAAAATTTCACACTAAATCAACAAAAAATGAAAAGTTTTGCTTCAAGTTGTTAATAGTTCAGAGTAAGAAAACAAAATCCTGAAGGTCACCATAAGGTAATACTGACCTGTCCCAAGAAAGCCTCCATGGCGGACATTCCCAAGTGTAGCATGTCACGGTTGTGGTGGTGACTCCAGTGACGCAGCTTATCATACATCCCCTGTCAAACACATTATTATAGTAACAATTCAATACACTATCACAGACATTAGTAGGGTTATACAGATTGGACTGTGTTCTATGCTGCCTACCTGGTAGTCCTCAATGAGATACAGGCTGAACTGTGTTATACTACCTACCTGGTAGTCCTCAATGGGATACAGACTGAACTGTGTTATACTACCTACCTGGTAGTCCTCAATGGGATACAGGCTGAACTGTGTTATACTACCTACCTGGTAGTCCTCAATGAGATACAGGCTGAACTGTGTTATACTACCTACCTGGTAGTCCTCAATGAGATACAGGCTGAACTGTGTTATACTACCTACCTGGTAGTCCTCAATGAGATACAGGCTGAACTGTGTTATACTACCTACCTGGTAGTCCTCAATGAGATACAGGCTGAACTGTGTTATACTACCTACCTGGTAGTCCTCAATGAGATACAGGCTGAACTGTGTTATACTACCTACCTGGTAGTCCTCAATGAGATACAGGCTGAACTGTGTTATACTACCTACCTGGTAGTCCTCAATGAGATACAGGCTGAACTGTGTTATACTACCTACCTGGTAGTCCTCAATGAGATACAGGCTGAACTGTGTTATACTACCTACCTGGTAGTCCTCAATGAGATACAGGCTGAACTGTGTTATACTACCTACCTGGTAGTCCTCAATGAGATACAGGCTGAACTGTGTTATACTACCTACCTGGTAGTCCTCAATGAGATACAGGCTGAACTGTGTTATACTACCTACCTGGTAGTCCTCAATGAGATACAGGCTGAACTGTGTTATACTACCTACCTGGTAGTCCTCAATGAGATACAGGCTGAACTGTGTTATACTACCTACCTGGTAGTCCTCAATGAGATACAGGCTGAACTGTGTTATACTACCTACCTGGTAGTCCTCAATGAGATACAGGCTGAACTGTGTTATACTACCTACCTGGTAGTCCTCAATGAGATACAGGCTGAACTGTGTTATACTACCTACCTGGTAGTCCTCAATGAGATACAGGCTGAACTGTGTTATACTACCTACCTGGTAGTCCTCAATGAGATACAGGCTGAACTGTGTTATACTACCTACCTGGTAGTCCTCAATGAGATACAGGCTGAACTGTGTTATACTACCTACCTGGTAGTCCTCAATGAGATACAGGCTGAACTGTGTTATACTACCTACCTGGTAGTCCTCAATGAGATACAGGCTGAACTGTGTTATACTACCTACCTGGTAGTCCTCAATGAGATACAGGCTGAACTGTGTTATACTACCTACCTGGTAGTCCTCAATGAGATACAGGCTGAACTGTGTTATACTACCTACCTGGTAGTCCTCAATGAGATACAGGCTGAACTGTGTTATACTACCTACCTGGTAGTCCTCAATGAGATACAGGCTGAACTGTGTTATACTACCTACCTGGTAGTCCTCAATGAGATACAGGCTGAACTGTGATATACTACCTACCTGGTAGTCCTCAATGAGATACAGGCTGAACTGTGATATACTACCTACCTGGTAGTCCTCAATGAGATACAGGCTGAACTGTGATATACTACCTACCTGGTAGTCCTCAATGAGATACAGGCTGAACTGTGATATACTACCTACCTGGTAGTCCTCAATGAGATACAGGCTGAACTGTGATATACTACCTACCTGGTAGTCCTCAATGAGATACAGGCTGAACTGTGATATACTACCTACCTGGTAGTCCTCAATGAGATACAGGCTGAACTGTGATATACTACCTACCTGGTAGTCCTCAATGAGATACAGGCTGAACTGTGATATACTACCTACCTGGTAGTCCTCAATGAGATACAGGCTGAACTGTGATATACTACCTACCTGGTAGTCCTCAATGAGATACAGGCTGAACTGTGATATACTACCTACCTGGTAGTCCTCAATGAGATACAGGCTGAACTGTGATATACTACCTACCTGGTAGTCCTCAATGAGATACAGGCTGAACTGTGATATACTACCTACCTGGTAGTCCTCAATGAGATACAGGCTGAACTGTGCGGCATGCTTAGTAAACAACTTGAGACCAGCACTAGGCACTTGGTAACGGGTGTAGTCTACCTTTGGATCTATGGCCATCCGAGCATATTTAAATATCTCGTACGACTGTTTGGACCCTGAAATGATGTCAACCCAATGATAGATATATTAACAAGTATACTTGGTCATTTTCATTTTGGGAATAATGATTGAACCATTTATAAAATAACCAAACTAAACATAAACTATTACATGACTCTAACCAATAGCATTTAGTTAACAGATACCCAACCATTATTCTTGCTTAAATGATATGGCCAAAGGTTAAAATACAGATGCTATTATAATTTCCCTTATAACACTAAGCTAAACACAGTCAGTGTGGATATATTTATACATGATTTGATAATTAAGCTATTTTTCCCCAGGACAAAGATCTACATGATTTCTTACTGTCATCAGCAGACTGGGTGAAGTTGACCAGACAGGAAGTCAGACCAGCTAGACTGCCCGCTATGATGGACAACTCTGCCTTCCTTGTTTTTGCAGTCATCTGACAATAAACATTACATTTGAAATTTCTACCTATTTCATTACATGTGTCTTAATAATTTGATATTTGTACTATTCTGTTCATTGAAAACATTTTTTTTTTTACAAAATTATGTTTTTCTAAGAATTATCATTACCCTATCTAGAATACAGTTGTTTGCACCAACTGTGTATGTACTTGTCCAGAAGTCTGATGTATGACACCAGTGTTCTGTTAATTACTAGAACTGAAATGTATTCACAGCCAATCAATTTGATTCTAGTTGTACCTGGTACAGATCTGATTATAGTGGTGCACTACCTCTCACACAACAATGGAAATGATGTCATAATTAATTACTTGCACCGATATGGCCATTGACCTACACAGTAAGCAATACTTCACAATGCATTTATTTACTCATTTCAACAAGAGTAACAGCAGAGGGAACATAGGATATGTAAACCTCATTCCCAGTCATAGAGTCTATCTGGATCCTTTCCTTTATATTTAGAGCACTCTTTAATTATTGAATTTTTTAAATATTTTTTTTAGTCAATGGAGACCTTATTTTCCAGTTCCTCTAACATTTTAAAATTTTGTGAAATGGTTTTTAATGACAAGAATTCAACTTCTTTACATATCTGTGCAAATGTAAATGTCACATGACGCTATCAATGATCTTTGAAGTGTACATGAAAGAAGCCTTGTGATTCCATTAACATTTAAATCTAACAGTAAGTACAAAAAGGCTACATGTCTGCAGAAGATGGATCTATGTCGGAAAGGTCAGTTGAAGGTCAAACGCAATCATGCTAAGGAATTCATACCCAATTGACACAGAATCTAAGGAAAGGTCATCTTTGTAACAAAATCACAAAGCACTCCATATGATTTTCATACTTGTACTTCATTAAAAACCTGAATATCCAGTCAATTTTTTAATCACTCATATCACAAATATTCCCAATGATCTGAAAATTTCAAAAACAGATGGGAAATATCACAGCTTTCCTTTCTACACAAACAATGTATATGTAATAATCACAACGTTTCAAGACCAACTGGTCCCTTATATTAGTCATAGCTTGACAAAAGGATTAGTCAGTCTTGAAACGATGTGACACATTTAATACGTATAGTGTTTGTGTAGAAAGTAAAACTGTGACATTACATCTTTCCAAAATGATGCATTTTATTGAAAACTTAGGGGAAAATCCATGATTTTTGTAAAGTTACCTCAGTTTTTAGTGATGTTACACACAGCCCTGTGAATCTCTCAGCATAGCTAGTCATGTGTTCTGGGTACACCTCAGCCACAACCCCTAGCAGCACGAATATGTTCTCTTTCACTGAAACCAAATAACACTCAATGTAACTTTTGATTTAATGAATACTAAGATCACACTTTCTATCAACTTAAAAGAAACAGCTGACAATTTTTATTTTTACTCAGACTAAATCCTCTAATTCAATATTTCTAATGAGCCTAATTTAGCATTACACACAGTTCTTCGAGTCATATCTTAATACATAAAGAATACATATATTAATCTCAGTGTAAACTGAACTTTCAGCATCACACCTCTGATCTAGTTATTTATCCATACACTCTGAATATCTAAATCAAATTGTTAGACTGTAACTGAGAAGGGTACCTGTGCTATTTGGTTTAGTGCTCTATAGGTTTTCCCTTGTATTCTGCATCAATGATCGTTTACATAGACCAGAGAAAACATTCAGACCCAATGTATATAATTGATACCTGTGGAAGACACCTTTGACCCTTTAGTGAGCTCCATGAAAAATTTTTCAATCAGTTTTGGGATGTTGAGGTCCTTTCCAATGTTGGTCCCAGCTGTCAGCTCCAACAACTGAAACAAAGATTTGCCACGGTGTTGCGCATGCCATAACAGGAAGGATAACATTTTTATCAAAATCAATTTACGTCATCAAAAAACAAAAACAAAGACATGGTAAAATGTTAAGTCCTTTTTTAGAAAATACTTAGAAGATTCCAGAATATACCTGGACAAAATTTGCTGTCTTCATGAGATTGAAAATTGGATTGAAAAAAATTAACATGATTATTATGAATGTCTGCAATGGTTAATTGTCTCAAATAACTCCACATCACCACTACACCACAAAACATCACCTTAGCCAAAACAGGAACAGCTCCGTTCTTGACTTTGGCAAACCGGTCACGGAAAAATAAGGAGACACACACATCCTGTCAAAAAAGAAATAAATTTGATACTAAGCAACATTATCCACTGTCCTACAGAATACATAAACTTACATGTAAATATTACCACATTTAATTTAGTCTATCACTATCATCCTGCGGGTCAAACCCAGAAATTGAGTTAATTGCAGTTTAAAATAACCTGAAGGTCTGTTAAGTAAGATACTTTTTTTTAAAGAGAACAATAATAGGCGGTCTATTGTTTTAATGTTATATCATAAACAATTAATACTATCTTTATCATTATTTAACAAATATTTGAAAGTAATATAAATGAAGTAAACAATGTCAAAATCTGTTATTCCCTCCGAGTTTACTCATACCTTTATGTCCACTGTGTAAGGCAGGATTTTCTTCTCAACCTTTTGTATAAATCCAGACAACAGCTCCAGTAGCTTTTGTTTACAGCCAAGGAACTGACCAAATGCAAAGCTTGAGTCAGTATAATCTATATTCTCAGAGACAGGTACTTACAAGTGCAATTATGCAGTTAAAGGAAGCACCTGTATATCTCTTCTAGTTTTGATTCCATTTTAACCATAAAAGATGACTATAAATCAATGAGATCAGAATAATATAATATATAATATTGTCTAGGAAGGACCTCTGATTAAAACTAAATGGTATGCAACACTTAATATGGTTCTTAAAATACTAATTATCATGTCAAACATTGATAACTTTACTTTCTGTTCAATCTAATCTTTTGTCATGATCAGAATATAATGAACCAGCAGTTCACAACGTGAACTAAAACGTTTGGTGTGTTCATAGTACATGTGTATAATATTAATAGCCTAAAGCATATAATGTTACACAATTAACTTCAGAAGTGAGCAAAAACACATCACTTGGTCCATTTACAATGTAACTCAATATACAATACTGTACACAAGAAAAGTTTTGCTGCATCAAATACTCTAGATCTACTTTCACCTGTGAAATGCTTATTTACCCAATGCTAATAGTGCCCTTCTCATATAATTACAATATCTGGCATCATGGTGAGAGCAAAATCCAATAATGAAACTGCATCGAAAATTTCTTGATATACAGTATGTATTGCATACCTCATCTTTGTTGACTGTCTTGTTCAGAAACGTTATGATTCCCTTGTCTTTGTCAAACAATGCTGAACAGCAGAGATCTGTAAAACATGGATACTAGTCATATTAATATTCTTATATACAGTGAAGGGCTACTTTTTGTCAATCCAATAGTAAAGACTTTTGAATATTTTTCTCGACTCATTCTACAGAATTGCTCATTCCACAGAATTTTTAAATAAGTAATTGGTGTTAGTGTTTTAGCTGAAGAAGCTATAACAATGTTTTATAGATTTTTGTTCATGTGATCGTGTTACAGTTGGACATGCATATCAGATGACAATGTGGATGTCTGTCACTTTATTGTCTTATGCAAAGCAACACTGGGCTCAGTGTTAGTGAAGCATACTTGTAGATTTTTGATGTTTATATTCTTGCTCCCCTCAACTGATCCTTTGTATATACAGTTGTGTGACCACACAACGCACCAAAAATAGCTTGCGCACATCGTCCACACATGGTGCGCACAACTGTGCAGTTTCACAATTGTTTGCCCCGTTGTGTGCTTCACTCCGCCCAACTGTGCGATTTGGTACAATTTGTTGATCAATATTACGGAATTGAAAATCATACGGAAGCTTAAGGCTTGTATGCAGTAATGTACACTGTATATATTAATTTCTCATCACAATAATTAAGATTACTGTATGTACAGTTTTATCATGCATGTTACACAATATTACAGTGACCATTAGACTGTCAGGAATGGGTTTGGCTATAGGTAAATAACAATTTGATAAATGACTGGAGTTTTACCTAGCTTGTGCCTGACACAGGGAGCTGATATTGGATACCGAATGACTGTTATGAAAACATAACCGGAATTTAGTATTTGTTAGTTGCATTCGGTTTGGTCTATAGCTCCCCTTCACCTGGATTTCCACACCTCGTCGAGTTACGTAAGTGCCCCGGATGAGGAAAACTACGGTTCAGGTACGTACCTGTACAAAGTGGCTATGTTTACCTGTATATGGGACCAACTCCATATTTGTTGTAATTTTACATGTGTCAATTTAGGTCGTTTCTTAACACAATCTCTGAATTTAAGAAAGTATAGATAGAAAGATGAAGCTAGATTATAGAAATATAATTACAAAATCAAGTTTATATGTTTAAACACCAAACCAGCATATATATTGTAAAGTCATTCCTCTATTTACACCAACCACGATAGTTATCGCACTATGATCATCCATCGTCCGCACAATTGTACGCAAGTAATGATCGTCCAGATTCTTATCGTTCGCACATCGTGCCCACATCGTTCACACCGCACATCGTGTAAGGTTGTGCGATCCCACAACTGTAGGTCATTGGGCATTCACTGTCAATTAAGTGAATCTCAGGTGAGCGAATACTATTTATATATAGAATGCACTTTTTCCTGATAATGGAACTGCATTTAATTTATTTGAAACAAGGCGTGTATATCTTTAGTGCACTCGCATGTTTGTTTAAACTGAACCATGTGAACTTGTTTTAGGAATCGAGCTCAAACCTCTTTTTGGCGACCTTCGATTGGTGTTTTCATTCTAGTTTTTCTCTGTAAAGCAGGTCACTTTTGTTCCCTGTAAGTTGTAACCAGAAAAAAGTCACAAACGAGGGAATTCATCATTCTAGGGATGACCTACAACCTGCTTAAGCCGCCCCAACTCCGCCCACCTTTTCCTCTTTTCTACAAACTTGCTTAGCTTGCACATCAATACACACTCTGACACGGGCGCGTCTAATTACCCAATACTACCCAATACCACCCAATACTACCCAATACTACCCCATACGACCCAATAATGAACCAAATACTTCTTTATTATTGTGAAATAACACCTTTGTAGACGTTATTTCCTTCCATCTGCCATATTTTATCGGGAAATATGCGATTTGGTGCCGAAAACATCACCGAATTGCCGTGACTATGACCCAATACTACCCCATACCACCCAATACTACCCCATACGACCCAATTATGAACCAAATACTTCTTTATTACTGTGAAATATCACATTTGTAGACGTTATTTACTTCCATCTGCCATATTTTTTCGGGAAATATGCGATTTGGTGCCGAAAACATCACCGAATTGCCGTGACTATGACCCAATACTACCCCATACCACGGAATTAGATTAGATCTAAGTCCGTGCCCATACCACCCAATACTACCCAATACTACCCCATACGATCCAGTTATGAACCAAATACTTCTTTATTACTGTGAAATGTTACAGTTATTTACTTCTATGGGTCACATTCTATCTGGAAATATGCCATTTGGTGCAGAAAACATCACCGAAATGCCGTGACTAGGGGTTCGACAATTTACAGGAACGGGCAGAAATCTATTAATTTTTATATAGGCCTATACATTAATGAATATATATATTAGATCAGAGACGTATATAACACAGTTATGGCTTTATACGTCTCCGATTAGATACATTAAAGTATCATTATCGGGTATAAGATATATTTGATAAAATGATTGCAATTACATGATCGGCATTCGGGGCAGAATCGGACTAAATTATATATATATTTATATTTATATTATTATATCTTTTTTATCGGGTACAAGATACGTCATTTGATAAAAGGATTGCAAAGAATTTAAAAAAAAGTATTGCATTGATATGGATCGGGTAAGAACGGTCGACGATTTACAGGAATGGACAGAAACGGGGCAGGATCGGACTTATTTATATATATTTATTGTATATATTTAATTATCCTTATCTGGTATAAGGTATATTTGATAAAAGAATTGCAATTACAGGAACGGGGCAGGATCGGACTAAATATATATATATATATATATATATTGCCAGGCCGAGGTTCCAATTTATGTCTCTGTTTTATTCTATAAAAAAGGGTTGTTCAGAGAATTATATATTACATATATAATAAATATGTATCTGAGTTATTTTCTCATTTATATATATGACATTGTTATTGCGATGTCATAACACCTGAAACATTGGAAATGACATTATGATAACTAAATTTTAATAACTTCATAACTTATACTCAACTCTTAATAAATAGCATGAATATATTTTGAGTGAATTAATTGGTGTTAATGTGTAGATTACAATCCCATCACGTCTACGATCTTAAAAAAAAGAAAATACGCAATTTTCCAACTCAAAAAAGGGACATCAATCTGAAAATTAAATATTATTCTATATGTAAATATAAGTTAATTGAAATACGTGTTTTACGTAAATAAATATTGAAGTCCATATGTTGGATTGTTAGGCCTTATCTGTTATAGAAAAACGATACTGTATATTAATTGTATATGTAAAGAAGAAAGAAACACGGTGAAACGCTTTAAGTTTCATTTTTTTTCAAAGGCCGATGTGGTCAAAACTGATTATCTAATTCCGTAATAGTAGACAATAGACTTCTTGTTCCAATGTTCAAGCTGGTTTTAGGAAAGGCTACTCTACAACTGAAAATATATTTATCCTTCATGCTTTAATATCTATATACGTTTCAAAAAGTAATTTTGGGGTTTGAAAATACCAATATGATTGAGAAATTACGTGTACAGTTTTGTTAAAGAATTTTAAACATACGTAGCTCCACAGCAAATATAATGGTATATGGTGAAACGGGTAGGTACTCGCTGGATATTGAAATTAAATCTAGAATGATAATGTTTTGGTATAAACTAATTACAGGTGAAAATAAATTGTCTAGTATAATGTACAAGCTTATGCTGAATTTACATAAAAATGATTTCGCTGATTTTAAATGGATTTCATATATCAAGAATCTATTCAATTGCACGGGACTAAGTTTATGTTTAAAATTAGATATTGTACACGGAATTAGATAAAGTCCGTGGTTATGCATTCATATAACTTGATGTTTTTAAAGACTTAAATTTGTTTAAATAAATTTGACGAGTATTTAGTAAGAGTAGATTTACTTTTCACGACCATGTATCTTTAGTATATATTGGAACAAATCTATATTTATACATATTATATCGATAGTTGTTATAAATAAAAAAAAATCCGTAGAATGTTCATGTACGTCAATACGTTTATAACGTTCATTGCATAATAAAATTATTTAAACATTTGTTCTAATTTAGTTGACTACAAGTAATTTTGGGGGAAATCCTCTATTTGCCAATTCTATTCAAAATTTATCTCCGTTTTCGTCGTCATTGCATATCCAATATATATATATATATATATATAGTTAAGTCAAGTCAAGTCAATTTTGTTTATTATAGTGTCATATATCACAATTACATCGTACAAGTATATAGTTACACAGTATAAACACATATAGTTACATAATTTATAATATCATAATTTTGTTAAGAACAGCTATTATACATAATACATTAATAAATTAAAACAAACTATCACATGTGCCAATCCAGAGAGCAGGTGATTGGGACAGCCCCTACCTAACAAACTCCTGGATTTTGTCCTTACATATTACATACTATAATAGTTAAAAGGTTTCTTTTATATTTACTGCCTTAAAACATGATGTCTTTAAAAAAACAATAACAATGGTGATAAATAAAATGAATAATTTCCTAGTTCTACATTGTAGTGAAATTTAGATTTCCAAGGGTTGGGGAGCCCCCTTCCAGCGAGGTCTGCTAAATTCACACTAACTAGTAGCTAATTATATTTAAACGGAAGATTATTTTCATAAAAAAATGTTTCTGATTGACACCTGGTATCATATTTAACAAATGCATTAAATAGAAAATGTAATTGTATATGATGTTCAGCCTAAAATGGCTTACAAGACACTGTTTAAAATTATAACTAATCACATAGACTGCTACGTCTTCTGTACATATTATATAAGTGGTTTGCAAGTGGAATTTGTAATTCCTCGGAAGACATTATAAAATTAAATTATAATATATATATTTACCTGTAACTGTGATTTAGATCACGGACTTAGATGTTAAATAAAATTGCAACATCACGGTATCTACCATGTATCTATAGAGATCACATTTACTTGAGATGGCCAACGAGTTGAATAAAGTATATGTGTATACAGTATCTCTTGGAGTCGAATCAAGTTTTCATGTCATTTAGTATTTTGCTTTCGGATGATCAAAGACGTATATATTACGTAATGTAATATATACGTCTCTGGATTGATGTATAAGAAGCGTAACGTAATTCCTTTTATTAATCTATTTAATTTTTACATTACTTAATGACAACCTACTCGTCTACCCTTCATAAGATTGGTCAGGGAACTATATATGGAAAAAATATCTAGCTTGTCCAAAACAGACTATCTGTGAGTTAATCAAGTAATTGAAAGGACTTCGAATCATATACAATCCATATACTTTTTGAATTTCGTAGTATTTGAGTATCTAATTTAACTGAAGGTTCTTCTCCAGCATTGTTATATAATTGATACTGTTATGTTTAACAAAATTGAATAACTAACATTTATGAAAAGTAATTTAAAATTTTCTAAATATTTCCTGCTAAATTTATATATATGATCTTAATAACACCATTTTATGACATGAATAGAATTAATATAGTATCATGTAATTGCAATTCTTTTATCAAATATATCTTATACCCGATAATGATACTTAAATGTATCTAATTAAATATATATATTCATCAATGTATATATAATAATTAATAGTTTTCTGCCCGTTCCTGTAAATCGTCGAACCCCTAGTCACGGCATTTCGGTGATGTTTTCTGCACCAAATCGCATATGTCCAGATAGGATGTGACATATAGAAGTAAATAACTTCAAGAAATGCGATATTTCACAGTAATAAAGAAGTATTGGGTTCATAACTGGATCGTATGGGGTAGTATTGGGTGGTATGGGGTAGTATTGGGTCATAGTCACGGCATCTCGGTGATGTTTTCGGCACCAAATCGCATATTTCCGGATAAAATATGGCAGATGGAAGTAAACAACGTCTACAAAGGTGATATTTCACAGTAATAAAGAAGTATTTGGTTCATAACTGGGTCGTATGGGGTAGTATTGGGTGGTATTGGGTAGTATTGGGTGGTATTGGGTAGTATTGGGTAGTATTGGGTAGTATTGGGTAGTATTGGGTAGTATTGGGTAGTATTGGGTAATTAGACGCGCCGCTCTGACACAAGCATTGATCCAAAACGCCGGTAAAACAAGATCATGACAACTACCAATCTCTTTATCGTCGATTTCGTGAAGACATAATTGACTGATGTCTGAGATGATTCCATTGCTCTGCTCCACTGCCGAGGCATCACCGGCTTTCAGGCACTTGTGGAGAGACCGCAGGTTGTTCTCCAGCAGGCTTGCCGCCATTTTAACCATACAAACCAAAACAATATCACGTGAGGGCAGTAAGGGGAGATAACCTGGAAATGTCTTATAATTTATACATTCGTGCAGTACGTACATAGCCTAACTGTTGACACATATATATATATGAACAAGTGCAGAACAGCAGTTACGACGAATTAAGTAAACGCCTTGGCAGCTACTATATACGAAATAGACGAACACTGGAAATATCAACGGCAAAAATACTGCTTTAGAGAAAAAAGAGCTGTGAACTACTTGTAAATGTAAAATACTAGTTAATTATCGGTATCATATAACGTTATGTATAGGAGAGACGGGGATGCCCCTGATATTTTGGGTCTTAAAAAATATTTTATTATTTTGAAGATCTCAGCAGCTCATTTGACTTAATGGAACATTCACCGATGGTGAAAAGTTGGTGTGGAAATTTATTTTAATGATAAAATGATTAAACGCTGGAGGTAAATTTAAGGAGGATAAGAAACAAAGACCTCACTTAATTCTTTCTCAAGCTGTTTCGCGAACATTTTGGTAAACCGAATTTTGCTAAAAAAACATAAAATAATTGTGAAATGCACTAATGTAACTGTTCCTGACTTGGAGCATGTATATTTTATAGTTAAAGTGTCAGGGTGTTTATGTGTTTAATTAGGCCTAAGGAATATGATAAATTGCCATATTCAATACAATATTAGCAGATTACGATAGTTTTTTGGGTGTTTTTTTTTTAAAAACGCCCATTACGCCCTCACCTGGACCCGCCCCTGCTATCAGCTTAGTTTATTTTCGCATTGGTTGTTAATTCAGTTGAAATATCAATTTGGGACACGTGCACATGGAAAGCCGTGACAGTGGCGGAAAAATCGGACGTTGCATGCTTTATGATGTCATAATAATGTTGATTCCGACGTGGACTTACTCCAGACTGTTCGATTACCCGAACATGCCCCGACCGAAAAAAATAACATATTATATAATTCTTAAAATACGGACGTATATATACGTGTTTGCCCTTTTATTATTATTTGATAAAGAACAGCATGAAATTCTCCTTTAAGTGTTATCACGGACTTAGATAATCTAATTCCGTGGTGTTATGTATAGATGTCTAGAGTGGCTTAATTAACTTGATAAAAATGGACCGAACTTTAAATTAACTTCCCCGGTGTCCCCTATAAATCCTGTATATAAAACAACTTCAACAAACATTCAAAGCATTTCCAAAATCTCAAATTCAAATTCGCCATCTGTTTGTTCATTAACTAACAGGCATCATATATTGCTCAGGATGTTTGAAATAATGTTCTTCAAATTTTTATTTGAGGAAGGGATGTATCAATGCCAGCCGAGCTATCGGAAGGCAGAATCTGAGCACTGCCTAGCTGCGTGGATAATCTAATGGAAAATGTCATACATAACGGTATTGGTTACTTAACTTTTTTAATCAGGTCTTATTTACATGGTGTGCATGTTATTAGTGATGGGTTTTTTAAACGGATATATGCTTTCGGTTGTAACCCCCTTTGGGTATATCAACTATGTCAGCTCATGAATAACTAATGGTTGTGCCATTCTTCTTTTTATTTACAGATTGCCGCGCTGCATTAACACGACCACAGCGTTGTATTGTGGTTTACCTGTCCTCCCCCTCCTCCCTGTTATATCGACTCGTGACATCCCGTCACCTATAACTCGTCCATCATTACCGCCACATCAACCATGACGAGTGTGCACGCAATGTCCACTTCAGTGGCACCAAGATGCAAACCCTTTGATGACTATATTTTATACACATAATGAACTGCGTGTATCAATCACCCCTGCTTCACCAATCATAGATATTTCAGGTTAAAATACACATTCGGACAAATAAATAACTTCTTATGAAAGTCCGTATTAATAAAAAAAATATTGACGGCGTACAAGCTAACTGATAGGGAGTCAAACTTTACAGTAAATTAAAGCAGCTGTTCACCTACGTTACTTCACGGGGCGATATCATTCTCTTAATTTGTTAGCGTGATATATAACAAGAAGTAGACACTCTAAAAGTATACTACATATGTCAATACAAGTACAATGTGTATTTATAAGACTGTAACATCACATAATAGGCATTTCTCAATATGAACGTTTCGAAATCGTTCTTTTAAATGTAAATGTTAAATGTTGATTTAATTTGTCTGCTGCATCAAGAGATCTATACAACTCAATGCCTATCTTATCAAAAGCGGTAAACTCTGTGTCACTTTATCTACAACAGATAAGCATCGGTGTAATTAAAAGAAATATAGCTCAGCGGCAATCTAATTACGAGATAGAGTGATCATAATAATTATCTAGTCAAAAGCTACATAATTACACGAAATAGCTAACTACCATTCTAATTACAAGAAATAAAGCACAGTGTCAATTTTTAAACATGACTTTCAGGTAAGTCCCGATTAACGGGATTATTGCAGGAGATACAGCAAAATGATGATGATCGAATAACACTGGAAAGCTCAGTATACTGATTTGATGATAAGGGATAGCTCGGACCCAATCTAATGACGAGGGATAGCTCGGAGTCACTCTAATGACGGGGGATAGCTCGGACCCACACTAATGACGAGGGATGGCTCGGATCCACTCTAATGACGAGAGATAGCTCGGACCCAATCTGATGACGAGGGATAGCACGGACACAATCTAATGACGAGGCATCGCTCGGACCCAATCTGATGACGAGGGATAGCTGGGACCCACTCTAAGGACGAGGGATAGCTCGAACCCACTCTAATGACTAGGGATAGCTTGGACCCACTCTAATGACAAGTGATAGCTCGGATCCAATCTAATGACGAGTGATAGCTAGGAGCCACTCTACGGACCCAATCTAATGTCGAGGGATAGCTCGGCGACACTCTAGTGACGAGGGATAGCTTGGACCCAATCTAATGGCGAGGGATAGCTCGGCGACACTCTAGTGACGAGGGATAGCTCGAACCCACTCTAATGACTAGGGATAGCTTGGACCCAATCTAATGTCGAGGGATAGCGCGGACCCACTCTAATGAGAGATACAGCAAAATGATGATGATCGAATAACACTGGAAAGCTCAGGATACTGATTTGATGATAAGGGATAGCTCGGACACAATCTAACGACGAGGGATAGCTCGGCGACACTCTAGTGACGAGGGATAGCTTGGACCCAATCTAATGGCGAGGGATAGCTCGGAACCACTCTAATAACAAGGGATAGCTCGTACCCACTCTAATGACTAGGGATAGCTTGGACCCAATCTAATGGCGAGGGATAGCTCGGTCCCACTCTAATGACAGGGGATAGCTCGGACCGACTCTAATGACGAGGGGTAGCTCGGAGCCACTCGAATGACGAGGAATAGCACGGAGACACTCTAGTGACGAGGGCTAGCTCGGACCCACTGTAATGACAATGGATAGCTCGGAACCACTCTAATGACAAGTGATAGCTCGGATCCAATCTAAGGACAAGGGATAGCTCAGACCCACTGTAATGACAAGGGATAGCGCGGTCCCACTCTAATGACGGGGGATAGCTCGGACCAACTCTAATGACGAGGCATAGCTTGGACCCACTCTAATGAGAGATACAGCAAAATGATGATAATCGAATAACACTGGGGTGCTCAGTATACTGATTTGATGATAAGGGAAAGCTCGGACCCAATCTAATGACAAGGGCTAGCTCGGACCCACTCAAATGACAAGGGATAGATCGGACCCACTCTAATGACGAGGGATAGCTCGGACCCACTCTAATGACGAGGGATAGCTTGGACCCACTCTAATGACAAGGGATAGCTCGGATCCAATCTAATGACAAGGGATAGCTCGGACCCACTCTAATGACAAGGGATAGCTCGGACCCACTCTAATGACGAGGGATAGCTCGGAGCCACTCTAATGAAAAGGGATAGCTCGGACCAACTCTAATGACGAGGGATAGCTCGGAGCCACTCTAATGACAAGGGGTAGCTCGGAGCCACTCTAATGACAAGGGATAGCTCGGACCCACTCTGATGACGAGGGATAGCTCGGACCCACTCTAATGACGAGGGATAGCTCGGACCCACTCTAATGACGAGGGATAGCTCGGAGCCACTCTAATGACGAGGGATAGCTCGGACCGACTCTAATGACGAGGGATAGCTCGGACCGACTCTAATGACAAGGGATAGCTCGGACCGACCCTAATGACGAGGGATAGCTCGGACCCACTCTAATGACAAGGGATAGCTCGGAGCCACTCTAATGACGAGGGATAGCTCGGACCCACTCTAATGACAAGGGATAGCTCGGACCCACTCTAATGACGAGGGATAGCTCGGACCCACTCTAATGACGAGGGATAGCTTGGAGCCACTCTAATGACAAGGGATAGCTCGGACCCACTCTGATGACCAGGGATAGCTCGGAGCCACTCTAATGACGAGGGATAGCTCGGACCCCCTCTGATGACCAGGGATAGCGCGGAGCCACTCTAATGACAAGGGATGGCCCGGAGCCACTCTAATGACGCGGGATAGCTCGGACGCACTCTAATGACGAGGGAAAGCTCGGAGCCACTCTAATGGCGAGGAATGGCCCGGAGCCACTCTAATGGCGAGGAATGGCCCGGAGCCACTCTAAGGACAAGGGATGGCTCGGGGCCACTCTAATGGCGAGGAATGGCCCGGAGCCACTCTAAGGACGAGGGATAGCCCGGAGCCACTCTAATGACGCGGGATAGCTCGGACGCACTCTAATGACGAGGGATAGCTCGGAGCCACTCTAATGACAAGGGATGGCTCGGAGCCACTCTAATGGCGAGGAATGGCTCGGAGCCACTCTAATGACGAGGGATAGCTAGGAGCCACTCTACTGACGAGGGATAGCTCGGAGCCACTCGAATGACGAGGGATAGCTCGGAGCTACTCTCATGACGAGGGATAGCTCGGAGGCACTCTAATGACGAGGGATGGCTAGGAGCCACTCTAATGACGAGGGGTAGCTAGGAGCCACTCTAATGACGAGGGTTAGCTAGGAGCCACTCTAATGACGAGGGTTAGCTAGGAGCCACTCTAATGACGAGGGTTAGCTAGGAGCCACTCTAATGACGAGGGAAGGCTCGGATCCACTCTAATGACCAGGGATAGCTCGGAGCCACTCTAATGACGAGGGATAGCTCGGAGCCACTCTAATGACGAGGGATAGTTTGGAGCCACTCTAATGACGAGAGATAGCTCGGAGCCACTCTAATGACGAGGGATGGCTCGGATCCACTCTAATGACGAGGGATAGCTCGGAGCCACTCTAATGACGAGGGATAGGTCGCAGCCACTTTAATAACAGAATTATATATAGCTTAGTGCCAGTATGGTTACAAGAGATATGGCACAGCGCCAGTCTTGTTACATGAAATATGGCTCAGCGCCAGTTTGGTTACAAGATATATGGTTCAGCGCCAGTTTGGTTACAAGATATATGGCTCAGCGCCAGTCTGGTTACAAGATATATGGATCAGCGCCAGTATGGTTACAAGATATATGGTTCAGCGCCAGTTTGGTTACAAGATATATGGCTCAGCGCCAGTCTGGTTACAAGATATATGGATCAGCGCCAGTATGGTTACAAGATATGTGGCTCAGCGTCAGTATGGTTACAAGATATATGGCTCATCGCCTGTCTGGTTACAAGATATATGGCTCAGCGCCAGTCTGGTTACAAGATATATGGTTCAGCGCCAGTATGGTTACAAGATATATGGCTCAGCGCCAGTAGGTAACAAGATATAAGGCTCAGCGCCAGTATGGTTACAAGTTATATGACTCATCGCCAGTCTGGTTACAAGATATATGGATCAGCGCCAGTATGGTTACAAGATATGTGGCTCAGCGTCAGTATGGTTACAAGATATATGGCTCATCGCCTGTCTGGTTACAAGATATATGGCTCAGCGCCAGTCTGGTTACAAGATATATGGTTCAGCGCCAGTATGGTTACAAGATATATGGCTCAGCGCCAGTAGGTTACAAGATATAAGGCTCAGCGCCAGTATGGTTACAAGTTATATGACTCATCGCCAGTTTGGTTACAAGATATATGGCTCATCGCCAGTCTGGTTACAAGATATATGGCTCAGCGCCAGTCTGGTTACAAGATTTATGGTTCAGCGCCAGTATGGTTACAAGATATATCGCTCAGCGCCAGTTTGGTTACAAGATATATGGCTCAGCGCCAGTATGGTAACAAGATATATGGCTCAGCGCCAGTTTGGTTACAAGATATATGGCTCAGCGCCAGTATTGTTACAAGATATATGACTCAGCGCCAGTTTGGTTACAAGATATATGGCTCAGCGCCAGTCTGGTTACAAGATATATGGCTCAGCGCCAGTATGGTAACAAGATATATGGCTCAGCGCCAGTTTGGTTACAAGATATATGGCTCAGCGCAAGTTTGGTTACAAGACACAATTTATGGCTCAGCGCCAGTATTGTTACAATATATATGGCTCAACGCCAGTTTGGTTACAAGATATATGGCTCAGCGCCAGTCTGGTTACAAGATATAAGGCTCAGCGCCCGTCTGGTAACAAGATATATGACTCAGCGCCAGTTTGGTTATAAGATATATGACTCAGCGCCAGTCTGGTTACAAGTAATTTGACACAACGCCTGTCTGGTTACTAGAGATATGGAGATATGGCTAGTGATTTAGACACTATAACAATGGACGACGAGGTATAATTTACGTGTACTGAGTTGTTCACAGTGATTTGGACACTATAATAATGGACGACGAGGTATAATTTACGTGTACTGAGTTGTTCACAGTGATTTGGACCCTATAACAATGGACGACGAGGTATAATTTACGTGTACTGAGTTGTTCACAGTGATTTGGACACTATAACAATGGACGACGAGGTATAATTTACGTGTACTGAGTTGTTCACAGTGATTTGGACACTATAACAATGGACGACGAGGTATAATTTACGTGTACTGAGTTGTTCACAGTGATTTGGACACTATAACAATGGACGACGAGGTATAATTTACGTGTACTGAGTTGTTCACAGTGATTTGGACACTATAACAATGGACGACGAGGTATAATTTACGTGTACTGAGTTGTTCACAGTGATTTGGACACTATAACAATGGACGACGAGGTATAATTTACGTGTACTGAGTTGTTCACAGTGATTTGGACACTATAACAATGGACGACGAGGTATAATTTACGTGTACTGAGTTGTTCACAGTGATTTGGACACTATAACAATGGACGACGAGGTATAATTTACGTGTACTGAGTTGTTCACAGTGATTTGGACACTATAACAATGGACGACGAGGTATAATTTACGTGTACTGAGTTGTTCACAGTGATTTGGACACTATAACAATGGACGACGAGGTATAATTTACGTGTACTGAGTTGTTCACAGTGATTTGGACACTATAACAATGGACGACGAGGTATAATTTACGTGTACTGAGTTGTTCACAGTGATTTGGACACTATAACAATGGACGACGAGGTATAATTTACGTGTACTGAGTTGTTCACAGTGATTTGGACACTATAACAATGGACGACGAGGTATAATTTACGTGTACTGAGTTGTTCACAGTGATTTGGACACTATAACAATGGACGACGAGGTATAATTTACGTGTACTGAGTTGTTCACAGTGATTTGGACACTATAACAATGGACGACGAGGTATAATTTACGTGTACTGAGTTGTTCACAGTGATTTGGACACTATAACAATGGACGACGAGGTATAATTTACGTGTACTGAGTTGTTCACAGTGATTTGGACACTATAACAATGGACGACGAGGTATAATTTACGTGTACTGAGTTGTTCACAGTGATTTGGACACTATAACAATGGACGACGAGGTATAATTTACGTGTACTGAGTTGTTCACAGTGATTTGGACACTATAACAATGGACGACGAGGTATAATTTACGTGTACTGAGTTGTTCACAGTGATTTGGACACTATAACAATGGACGACGAGGTATAATTTACGTGTACTGAGTTGTTCACAGTGATTTGGACACTATAACAATGGACGACGAGGTATAATTTACGTGTACTGAGTTGTTCACAGTGATTTGGACACTATAACAATGGACGACGAGGTATAATTTACGTGTACTGAGTTGTTCACAGTGATTTGGACACTATAACAATGGACGACGAGGTATAATTTACGTGTACAGAGTTGTTCACAGTGATTTGGACACTATAACAATGGACGACGAAGTATAATTTACCTGTTTATGTGCTTCATATATTTACTTTTGTTCTGCACTGCGGCTACATAAATGTACATTAACTATTAATCTTGAGTAATGATTATGTCATTATTACAATTTTGGCGTCATAATTACAATGTATGACGTGGGAGATAGCTAGCCGATTAAGATCATGTTATTATCAAAATCTATGGAAAATATAGAATGAACTTTAATCTGCTCATTTGTTGATTTGTATACGATCCTGTTGAGAATGATAGGAATGTAGCTGTGGACAGGACGTACGTAGTTTAATGTTAAATAAGTATGACCCTAGGTATCGTGTATGCTTGTTTATTACATACTTACTAATAAATACGGGTTTTTTGTATATGCGATACGACACAATTGCTCTAACCCATATCAGCCCTCGCCGTATCACACCCCAAAACCCGTATCAGCCCCCGCCGTATCACACCCCAAAACCCATATCAGCCCGCAAAACCCATATCACACCCCATTTGGAAAAAAAATCGTTTTTCAATATTTCAAAAATCAAAATAAATCATAAGATAGTAGTTTTTATAAGTAAGTGTGTAATAAACAGAATAAAACACGCCTTTTTCCATATCACACCCAGCATCAACCCGAGACCAATATTAGCCCGCCGGCCTTCGGCCCTTGGGCTGATATTGCAGTCTCGGGTTGATACTGGGTGTGATATGGAAAAAGGCATGTATTATTCTCTATTTAATTAATGTATCCAACGTAACAATTATGACGTTGATAACGATGACGTCATCAACACGTGAGCCATGACAGTCATAGTGAATATGAATCTCATCCGAATTTTGCAGCTCCTGTTGTTCTCTGTTAATGCTGCTTCTAAGGTAATAGAACAAAGAATCTTAGATAAATTTAGACAGAATATGTTAGCAAATGTACCAAGGTCATCTAAAGGATATTTATGCCAACACCATAATTATTGATAATTGTTGTCTTCAATTTTACTTATGTAAATCTATAGAACCAAAGTACAAACGGCTTATTACATTACAGACTGTCGTCTCGTAACTTAAATATTGAAGTGGGTAGACATACAATGTTGTTCGACTCAATAGATTGTGTACTCGCTGTGCTTCTGGTGAAATAGATGATGAATTTCATTTCATTCTTAAATTTCCAGCGATTCTAAAGCAGAAGTCCCAATGTTTTTTAAGTTAACGAAATTATTTTAAAAGTCCTAATAATGTAAAAGAATTGTAAAATCTCGGAAATATTTATATTGTGCCACGAAAAAACGTAGAGAAATCAGTTTATGTTACAGAAAAATACTTATGTACTTCGTAAGCTCACTCTCCCCTTAGTTAATTTGATAATATTAATAAATCTTTTTTTCCGTTATTGTCCTATCTACCTCCCATAACTTCTTGTCTTATCCTTTTATTAATACATGTACTGTTATATTTCTTATGTAATACTTCTAATTTTGTTTGTTTGTATTAACAATAAAATATTTTGAATTGAGTTCATCAATTTAAAATTGTATAACTAATATCTTAAATTTACTACATGATATGTTTTTTATATTTAACCTATGAGACGGATAGTTCTCGGAAATATAAAACTGGAACTGAAAATCTGATCTATTGCAGTGCCTTGGTAAATATTGAACTAACCTGCCAAAGAAACCTCGTTCCCTGATACAACTTTCCTCTATATGGAATTTTGTACCACATCGAAACGGTTGCGAGGTGGTGTTGGACGTCGCAATGAATTCACAATAACATTAAAAGTATGATAACAATTTGCTATGTATCATACAAACTACCATATAGCGGCTAATTTAACGGGTGCTATTTTTTGCTCAATTTTTGCGCATTTGGTAAAAGCCAAAAGTTATCGGCGGACAAATCCTGATTTTGTTTTCTGAATCCTCCGTTATTTGGTTATAGACTCCATTTTAAATTTAAAATATGGCTAATCTTATCCAGGGAACAGCTCTTTATTTATAAATGGCTTGTGTAAGCAGCTGACAAACTGTCAATATGGCCATGAACATTTTAATATATTTAAAGTAACCACATGATGTACCACAGGATAATGACCCGTTGTGAAAGGACAGCTACCTGGATTGGATTCATTGATAAATGTCAGCAGAATTGTAAGAAACTGTCTCTATATGCCAAGGGCTGGCTTTGCTTGACCGGTTGCTTAAACTTTTCACAAGGAGAATCGGCAAAAATTCAAACCAGGCATTGCAGGTCAAAATTGCAAAAAATCAAAGTATCCCAGAAATTACTCGCTAAACGGCATTTTACAAATATAACACTAGGTTGATAATAAATAAATAAAAAATATCGAATACAGTCATATCATTTTATTATGAAAAATAGGAAGTAAATTGTACATCCATTTAAACAAGACACAGCAACGTGTTTGTAGAGCGAAGACATAAATATACGCGGAAACGTATCTATGTCCTTCAGGTGACGTCATACTGGTATCCTCTCTGTCATTGAAGGACATTTCTGGGACAAATAGGACACTTTCTATAACGTTATGCATATCGAAAATGTGTCTAGTATCATAATATAGTCCCACTTGGACATCATCTGCATTAAAGTATGATATGTATGAAGAATTTATATCTTCAACAAATCGGTGCCGCCTAACATAAAACTTAATGGTTTCCCACGTGTGATGTACGAGTACTCCAATTCATAATAAGGTATTTACATAGTAATCAATATTACTTCAACACATTTCCGTAAGTTTGTAGGACGAGTTAGGGGGTCACGTGACATTTAAGCAGGGGTGATGGATTATCCGTGATAACACATTGCTTCATGATCCAGTGAATGCGACGCTTCACCTATATCAAAGACACAGGTAGGGCTGGACAGGCAGTGGATAGATTACAATAAAATAACGAGGGAAAATAAAAAACATCAATCAGAAATGACTATATGTGAGGTTTTTTAGATGATCAGGTACGCTGAAGGAAAATGGCTATTGTGTCTCGGTATGTTTTTTTTTATCTGACGAATCACAGATGTATTGCGTATGAACCTACATACCAGTGAAGATAGGCAAATAAATAAATGATAATGAAAAACAACAACATGTTTACAGTATATGGTTCAGTATTTACACTCAAAATAGTCACAAAACAGAACGGGCGCTCAACCAAGCCACTATGTCATACAAAACAATACAAGAGCATAAACTATTAAAAATGAACACCTTTAAATGGAAAACTTTATAAAGAAAAATAATTCACAACTGTTAAAATACGTTTCATGCACAAGATACTTTAAATAATTAGTAGCTAATTTATCTTACTTGAAGAATAATTGACAACCAGTTTACTATTTTGCCCCAAACGCTTCACCTATTGTATCAGACACGAAAAGCAAACCTTGATATGATACATGATAATGTACAGACATTTGAGCAAATCGGCCCTATAGGCTACCCGACACTCTAAATACCTGTGGCGACACCGGTACCTACTTAGTCATGACCAAAAACATTGCATTACAGCTATCAGTGAAGCTGTTTTCCGAGTAGAAGTCCCACGTGGCCGATCAAAAGGCTACCACCATGTCCGATCCCAACCCGACATACCAGGGAGCGAACTCGTGGTCAAACACAAATCTTGATCCGGATTTTCCGGAGATGTTATGGTCCAATATTTTGAATTTCTTATTTCCATCGATCGTTAAGTCGTCCACGGCGGCCATATCATTGGTTTGGGCCTTGGAGAAGTAACATCCAAACGTTTCCTGTTCCGTCTCCGGAGACAGGTAAATGTCATAAATAACAAGTTTGGTTTCGTCGCCGACCAGTGAGAATCTAAACATGACTCGTGTGTTGTCTGTGTAAGTAACGTTCATGACCAGTCCAGTCGGATCCAACACTACGTCCATGATAGAAATAGGCTTACCGTTTGGGAGGTTATGGCGGGGCAGAAAGGAAAAACCAGACGCCTCGCTCAACACCTTCGGGAACAAGTCCATGAAGAACCGGCGTTCGGCTAGAGTATGTAAAAATATTCGACCGTCATAGTGCAGAGTCAAAATTTTAGCGAACGTTGCTCTGCGTCCTTTCCTTGCCATGATGGAGAATCTATCGACATTGACGGCAACTGGCTTGTCAAGTGTGCTGACTTCCATACCTATGTGATCACCGAGAACATTTTTCACACCGCGAATCTTCATGAATTTGTTTTCGAAAATATGCATGGAGGACTCATTTCGAGACCTGTCTTCCGCATCCAGCCTTATGAAGTCAATGAGAACAGGATCGGTTGCCCCGGGGAAAGCAATTCTGACGCTGTTTTCCTCCAGCGAAGAGAAAGCTTTCGTAGGAATGAACCAGGTATGCTTTCTGATATCATAATTGAAGGTTTTAAGATCTTCAGTAGACATACTGTTTTCTCTAAAGTCAAAGTGAGACACGGCCACAGGAATGTTGTCCGGCTCTACAAGACCAACAGTCAGGATCACCCAGGGAAACGTGTCGATTACATTTTGCTCAAACCCAAAACTGACCTCTATGGCGGATGTGGATGCGTCGCTAATTTCGCCGGGAATCACAGCCAAATTCTCAAGGACCTTGGGAAGGGATATTTGAAAGACCTTCGGCCCAGCCTCTGCACCACCGAACTCAGTATTTCCGTTGTCTTCAATACCTATCTTCCAGACGTTTCCTTCGTACTCATGACATGTTTTGGCATTAAACAAGGCATTCTCCCAGTCGTCGCCTACGCCGGTATTGTTAAGGAACTCGGACGTGGCGAACAGTTGAGCTCCTACCCAGTTGGAAGCGTTGAAGCAGATCTGGACATTAGTTTCGTCAATACAGTCTGACGGAAAGCTCTGCTGTATTGTATTTGGCTTGACATGGTCAATTGACAGGACAGGTGGTGAGTGAAGACCGCTAAACATCACATGTTCTTTAAGTTCTGTTTGACACAAGAATGTCTCCTCGCTTATTTCATTATCAAGTTCGAATTGTAAGGTGTCGAACTCAACGCCATAATTGTCAGATACTGTGACACTGATATTAAGCTCGTGGTTACCAGGGTGAATGATGACGGGATCACCTATGACCCCGGTGTCCTGAAATACATCCCACATGCGACCCCAGTCGGAGATGGCGAAAGTCTCGAAGCTTCCAATCTGCGTGCCATCGACAAGGAATGTGATATTGTCGGAACTTCCGTCATTAGAGAAACGAAGATTTGTGATGGTCACGGAGGTCAAAGATGACAGGCAGAAGTCCAGTACAACGTAATCCCCCTCATACATAAGAAGAGTGCGCTTCTTGGACGCGCTGCTTCGCCACATGGCACGGAAGTGCTGATTTTCGCGCTCTGCAGCATTTTCAAACTCGAGTGTAAAATTGCTACCAGCGGCATCGGAGAGGGCACACACCCAGATCAAGAGGCTTACGAAAATTCCAATGGGACCCATTATCTCGTCCGTGGAGAGATGTTGAGTTTTCAAATAAACATTCCCAACAATTGATGAACTCGAATTTATATGGAAATGTTCGTAAGTCCCTCCCCCTGCCCGCTGTTGTGGGTTGGTGTAGCCGACGGGCAGATGGATAGTAAGACATGAATCAAACCTATGACGTTTGCCCTTGTCATTTGACTGAACACGACTCGGTCCACGTTCTAGGTACTGGGACTGTTATGTCTATTATAAAAAAAAAACGGAATAGGGAAAACTCCACATGCTTAGTCAATCAGAAACATGTTGAAAAGTAATAAATCCCTTCATTTTTTCACATTTTATTATTTAATGTAGAGTTGATATCTGACTTAATTTTAAGAGATAAACGGTTTCGTTGTAAGTTACATGCATCATTTGTCTACAATGGGCTGTCAAATAACGGTGTCCTACTTGTAATTGTGGGAGTGAAACACGGCTTTCTGTCTTAGTAAGGAGGGGCGTGGCTCCACTGACTGGTCATGTGACGTAGGTCACCGTAAGTTAATTCACGTTATATAACACCAACTTTCTAGGAAAGTCGGGGCCTTTGATGTATTGGCCAGTTGTACTACACCGAAAGGTCAACGAGCAGTTCAACTGGCGTGGAGAAAAATTCAAGTGTGATTCAAGTTTTAAATATTTGACATTTACTTTTGATACAACCCAGTTGTGGTGTGTGGGGAGACACATGAATGTAGGTATGTCTGTACCCTACCGCAAGAATGTACCACGTATAACACATGGTAATAGGCTCTTGATCTAAGTTTTAATAGTTGTGTGAAACGAAACGAACAATCCTTACAACACGCGTGAACTATGGGTAAATATCATTACGTATTATTCAGAAATGAAATGAATGAAGACCCTTGTACATTATATTCCAAATTACTACCAGTACGTTCATTTTAAAAATATAGTCGAATCTTTTAAATTGTACTTTGATTTAAAGAAAAACCTATAGATACATGGGATCCCACCTCTTTAGGGATATCACCACATGAATGACATCTATGCATAAGGAGAAACACTTATTTTCTATATGTCTATATTACAGCAGGGAGGGGGGGGGGGCTTTCATTTAACGGGAAGGTCCCTATATATGCTGTCTCCCTATAAGTGTGATACCATATGCGTACATCAATGTCTACGTGCCCTTGTTGTGTCCGCTGCCTGGATACAGCCTCCCTAAGTGTTAACACTGTCTACTTTACTTCAATATACAGACGATTAACGATGACAAGAAAACAAATCATTTTCAAACGATATAACATTTGTCAAATGGTGAATGGCGTAAAAATAAAAAGCTGATAATAGTTTACACGTGTGAGGGGTGTATCAATCTGTTACCGAGGAGACACTTTGATGTGATAATCAATGTCGAGAGGTGCTGGCACTAGTAAGATTTATGTAGAACACCCCGGGACACATCCATACCTCCTTCTCTACCCCGCGGTCACAAGCTTTAATCTATATTTTCTATTTTTCTGTACCAACACAGATTCTCTCATATTCTCAATACAATTGGTTCGTCGCAGTGAAAAAAAGCAAAGATGCTTCTCTGTGTATAGTGTTCGTGGTTTTTTTTTTGTGCTACCGTTGGCCCCATCGTGATAAACACGGTAATAGGAACATGTGCACAATATCTGAAAAAACGGGTTCAGGATGTGGAAATTGGTATTTATCAAAACTTGTTAATTCTTCGACGGCATTCGTTTGCTTAGTATATATATTTACTGGCCCAATGGCAACTGGTATAACGGCAGTCAAATGTATTTTCTAATTACCGGCTCATTGGCAACTCCTGTGTCGGTATAACTTGCTCAATGACAACTGTTATAACAGCAGTGAAGGGATGCCCAATATAATAGACTCAATGAGAATTACTATGCCGGTATTGAAAGGAAATCACTTACTAAAGACCCAATGACAACTGATATACCGGTGGTGAAATCAAAGCCCTTTAATTAACAAACTCAAGGAAAACTGCCTTACCGGAACTAAAATGAAATCCATTATAACAGGCTCAATGAACAATGCTAAGCCGGTAGTGAAATAAAATCCCTTACTACTTGTTCAACGACAACTGCTAAGCCGGTAGTGAAATGAAAATCCCGAATTATTACTTGTTCAATGACAACTGCTATTCCTGTTGGGATAGCAGATAGCCCTTACTAATGACTTAGTTAACGACGACGGCTGCTATACCAGTTATTATCTAAAATACCTTATTCTGACTCATTGACAACTGCTATAACAGTTATTATCTTAAATACCTTATTCTGACTCATTGACAACTGCTATAACAGTTATTATCTAAAAAACCTTATTCGGACTCATTGACCACTGCTATACCGGTAGTGACATGAATCCCCTATTACATACGCATTGACAACTGCTGTACCGAGAGTGAAATGAAAATTCCTTATTACTTGTTCAACGACAACTACTAAGCCAGCAGTGAAGTGAAATCCCTTATTACTTGGCAAGTGCACTATCCACTACACCACCCGCCCACCCAATAACTTCAAGCATCTCATAGCGGCATATAACTACGGACAAGTGTGTTCGGTTTGAAACGTCTTGGTGTGGGGCCCTTTCAGTCTTTAAGGCTGTTTGAAATGATTGACGGATCTAGGTTCAAAATCGGCCATAAATAAACGAATGTACCATCGCGTACACGGTACATTTCTTGTTAACAAAATCAAGTGAGTATTTTATAATACTGTAAGTATCAAGTGATATGTTTGACCACTGTCTATGTTTACTCTCTAGGGGCTCAACGACAACTGCTAAGCCGGTAGTAAAATGAAAATCCCTAATTATTACTTGTTCGATGACAACTGCTATTCCTGTTGGGGTAGCAGATAGCCCTTACTAATGACTTAGTTAACGACGACGGCTGCTATACCAGTTATTATCTAAAAAACCTTATTCGGACTCATTGACAACTGCTATACCAGTTATTATCTAAAAAACCTTATTCGGACTCATTGACCACTGCTATACCGGTAGTGACATGAATCCCCTATTACAGACGCATTGACAACTGCTGTACCGATAGTGAAATGAAATCCCTTATTAGTTGATCAACAACAACTGCTAAGCCGGTAGTGAAATAAAATCCGTTACTACTTGTTCAACGACAACTGCTAAGCAAGTAGTGAAATGAAATCCCTAATTATTACATGTTCAACGACAACTGCTAAGCAAGTAGTGAAATGAAATCCCTAATTATTACTTGTTCAACGCCAACTGCTAAGCCAGTAGTGAAATGAAACCCCTAATTATTACTTGTTCAATGACAACTACTATTCCTGTTGGGATAGCAGATAGCCCTTACTAATGACTTAGTTAACGACGACGGCTGCTATACCAGTTATTATCTAAAATACCTTATTCTGACTCATTGACAACTGCTATACCGGTAGTGACATGAATCCCCTATTACAGACGCATTGCCAACTGCTGTCCCGATAGTGAAATGAAATCCCTTATTCCTTGGCAAGTGCACTATCCACTACACCACCCGCCCACCCAATAACTTCAAGCATCTCATAGCGGCATATAACTACGGCCAAGTGTGTTCGGTTTGAAACGTCTTGGTGTGGGGCCCTTTCAGTCTTTAAGGCTGTTTGAAATGATTGACGGATCTAGGTTCAAAATCGGCCATAAATAAACAAATGTACCATTGCGTTCACGGTACATTTCTTGTTAACAAAATCAAGTGAGTATTTTATAATACTGTAAGTATCAAGTGATATGTTTGACCACTGTCTATGTTTACTCTCTAGGGGCTCAACGACAACTGCTAAGCCGGCAGTGAAATGAATCCCCTATTACAGACGCATTGACAACTGCTGTACCGATAGTGAAATGAAAATCCCTTATTACCTGTTCAACGACAACTGCTAAGCCAGAAGTGAAATGAAAATCCCTTATTACATGTTCAACGACAACTGCTAAGCCAGAAGTGAAATGAAAATCCCTTATTACTTGTTCAACGACAACTGCTAAGCAAGTAGTGAAATGAAATCCCTAATTATTACTTGTTCGATGACAACTGCTATTCCTGTTGGGATAGCAGATAGCCCTTACTAATGACTTAGTTAACGACGACAGCTGCTATACCAGTTATTATCTAAAATACCTTATTCTGACTCATTGACAACTGCTATACCAGTTATTATCTAAAATACCTTATTCTGACTCATTGACAACTGCTATACCAGTTATTATCTAAAATACCTTATTCTGACTCATTGACAACTGCTATACCGGTAGTGACATGAATCCCCTATTACATACGCATTGACAACTGCTGTACCGAGAGTGAAATGAAAATTCCTTATTACTTGTTCAACGACAACTACTAAGCCAGCAGTGAAGTGAAATCCCTTATTACTTGGCAAGTGCACTATCCACTACACCACCCGCCCACCCAATAACTTCAAGCATCTCATAGCGGCATATAACTACGGCCAAGTGTGTTCGGTTTGAAACGTCTTGTTGTGGGGCCCTTTCAGTCTTTAAGGCTGTTTGAAATGATTGACGGATCTAGGTTCAAAATCGGCCATAAATAAACAAATGTACCATTGCGTTCACGGTACATTTCTTGTTAACAAAATCAAGTGAGTATTTTATAATACTGTAAGTATCAAGTGATATGTTTGACCACTGTCTATGTTTACTCTCTAGGGGCTCAACGACAACTGCTAAGCCGGTATTGAAATGAAATACCTAAATATTACTTGTTCAACGACAACTGCTAAGCCAGTAGTGAAATGAAATCCCTTATTACTTGGCAAGTGCACTATCCACTACACCACCCGACCACCCAATCACTTCAAGCATCTCATAGCGGCATATAACTACGGACAAGTGTGTTCGGTTTGAAACGTCTTGTTGTGGGGCCCTTTCAGTCTTTAAGGCTGTTTGAAATGATTGACGGATATAGGTTCAAAATCGGCCATAAATAAACGATTGTACCATCGCGTACACGGTACATTTCTTGTTAACAAAATCAAGTGAGTATTTTATAATACTGTAAGTATCAAGTGATATGTTTGACCACTGTCGATGTTTACTCTCTAGGGGCCACAGACTCCGGTGGTTGTATACGCCAGACTCTAGAGCTAATCAATCAACCATCACATAACTAACAACTAATCAAATGGAACATCACATCAACAAGCTAATACCACGATACTGGATCCAGAGAGTGCCGCTAAAAATATTTCGTATGTCGTAAAGGATCTCTTGCACTAATATTTTGTAATTACGACGCTTCTCAATAGTAATTACGACAAAGCAATAACAACTTCGTTGCTGTGTCGCGTAATCGAAGGATCATGTCCATACACAGAGATATGGCAGTATTACACAAGGATACAGTTGTATTTCACTCGTATTTCACAGGTGCCCAGTCGTATTTTACAGGTGCCCAGTCGTATTTCACAAGGGCCCGGTCGTAATTCACAGGTGCCCAGTCGTATTTAAAAGGTGCCCAGTCGTATTTTACAGGTGCCCAGTCGTATTTCACACGTGCCCGGTCGTAATTCACAGGTGCCCAGTCGTATTTCACAGGTGCCCAGTCGTATTTCACTGGAAAACAGTTGTATTTCACAGGTACCCAGTCGTATTTCACAGGTGCCCAGTCGTATTTTACAGGTGCCCAGTCGTATTTCACAAGGGCCCGGTCGTATTTCACAGATGCCCTGTCTTATAACATAGAATACAAAGGGACATGAAATAGTCACGACGCGAATACGATATAGTCAAATCGTAATGACGAAATATACGAAAAATAAGTAGCTTCCGTACCAGGACATGCGCGTGACTGTCGGTTGAAAGAAAGTGTATGATAATTACATGTATTTACACCTTGTAGCTTTATAAACTGGGAGTTTTTAATATACATGTATAAACAAAATAAACTTAAATTGGACAAGCTTTAGAATTATTAATATTTTTCACTATGCTGACTAGATAGCACTGAGTACTCGGGTGTGATCAATTTTCGTAGCTGTCATTGGCTTTTATTTGACCGAGACACTTATACCCACTGTCGACTCGCGTGAATTGTTCTCGCGTTTCTCATACCGCTGGTGTAGTGTTCAGTCACGATTTTCAAATCACTGGTAAAGTGTACTCGCGTTTCTCAAACCACTGGTGTAGTGTTCAGTCACGTTTTTCAAATCACTGGTAAAGTGTTCTCGCGTTTCTCATACCACTGGTGTAGTGTTCAGTCACGTTTTTCAAATCACAGGTAAAGTGTTCTCGCGTTTCTCAAACCACTGGTAAAGTGTTCTCGCGTTTCTCAAATCACTGGTGTAGTGTTCTCACGTTTCTCAAACCACCGGTAAATTGTTCTCACGTTTCTCAAACCACCGGTGAATTGTTCTCACGTTTCTCATAACACTGGTGTAGTGTTCTCGCGTGTCTCAAACCACTGGTGTAGTGTTCTCACGTTTCTCATACCACTGGTGTAGTGTTCAAACGTTTCTCAAACCACTGGTGTAGTGTTCTCACGTTTCTCATACCACTGGTGTAGTGTTCTCGCGTTTCTCAAACCACTGGTGGAGTGTTCTCGCGTTTCTCAAACCAATGGTGTAGTGTTCTCGCGTTTCTCAAACCACTGGTGTAGTGTTCTCCCGTTTCTCATACCACTGGTGTAGTGTTCAAACGTTTCTCAAACCACTGGCGTAGTGTTCTCACGTTTCTCATTCCACCGGTGTAGTGTTCTAGCGTTTCTAATACCACCGGTGTAGTGTTCTTGCGTTTCTCATACCACCGGTTTAGTGTTCTAGCGTTTCTCAAACCACTAGTGTAGTGTTCTCACGTTTCTCCTACCACCCGTGTAGTGTTCTAGCGTTTCTAATACCACCGGTGTAGTGTTATAGCGTTTCTCATACCACCGGTGTAGTGTTCTCACGTTTCTCATACCACTGGTGTAGTGTTCTCACGTTTCTCATACCACCGGTGTAGTGTTCTAGCGTTTCTCATACCACCGGTGTAGTGTTCTCGCGTTTCTCAAACCACTGGTGTAGTGTTCTCGCGCTTCTCAAACCACTGGTGTAGTGTTCTCACGTTTCTCAAACCACTTGTGTAGTGTTCTCGCGTTTCTTAAACCACTGGTGAAGTGTTCTCACGTTTCTCATACCACTGGTGTAGTGGTCTCACGTTTCTCATACCACCGGTGTAGTGTTCTCGCGTTTCTCATACCACTGGTGTAGTGTTCTCACGTTTCTCAAACCACTTGTGTAGTGTTCAGTCACGTTTATCATACCACTGGTGTAGTGTTCTCGCGTTTCTCATACCACAGGTGTAGTGTTCTCACGTTTCTCATAACACTGGTGTAGTGTTCTCACGTTTCTCAAACCACTGGTGTAGTGTTCTCACGTTTCTCAAACCACTGGTGTAGTGTTCTCACGTTTCTCATACCACTGGTGTAGTGTTCTCGCGTTTCTCATACCACTGGTGTAGTGTTCTCACGTTTCTCAAACCACTGGTGTAGTGTTCTCACGTTTCTCATACCACTGGTGTAGTGTTCTCGCGTTTCTCATACCACTGGTGTAGTGTTCTCACGTTTCTCATACCACTGGTGTAGTGTTCTCGCGTTTCTCATACCACTGGAAAAGTGTTCTCGCGTTTCTAAAACCACTGGTGAAGTGTTCTCACGTTTCTCAAACCACCGGTGAATTGTTCTCGCGTTTCTCATACCGCTGGTGTAGTGTCCAGTCACGTTTTTCAAATCACTGGTAAAGTGTTCTCGCGTTTCTCAAACAACTGTTAAAGTGTTCTAGCGTTTCTCAAACCACTAGTGTAGTGTTCTCACGTTTCTCAAATCACCGATGAATTGTTCTCACGTTTCTCAAACCACTGGTGAAGTGTTCTCGCGTTTCTCAAACCACTGCTGTTGTGTTCTCACGTTTCGGTATTTCACATTTTCTATGTTTAAAAAATGTAATCGATTTCAAGAATTAGTCTGGTCCGAAATATTGGAGTCTTTCTGTTATGTATTTCGAAGCTAGGAAACATGTTCTCCGAGAAAGTGATTATGGTTTGGATGCTCTTAAACTTTAAGCTTATCACTAAAACTCAAGCTTGACCGGGTAGAATGCTGTGTTGGGTGCCTTCGGCATGGTGTTTCACAGAGATAGCATTATAAAGTCGGCATCAGATCCGCGCTATTACAAGGAGGTAAATACGCCAACATACCCTGTCTCGAGCATACATACACACTTGCACGCTTGCAAAAACTCACATGGATACACGTCCTTAAATGACCTTAGTTGTTAATGGAACGTTAAATATAATAAAACCAAACCAATCATCAGTACTATGGGTTTATATGTTACCTGCGAATTTAACTCGCCAGTTCTTCTGTCTAAAATCAGTCAAATTTTCATATATTATCTGTCATATTTATTATACAAATTAACAAGTTGGCTGTGCTGTTCAGCTTTTTAAAATACAATAGAAAAACATGTAGTAATCTTAAGAGAAAACAATCACATAAACAGCGAACCGCAGACTCCCTCCCTCATGTTTTTTTTTATAGTTTTCAGATGATGTTTGGTTATTTGCGATATTTAAACAAAAAAAACATGATAAATCCTTGTTTTTTTATAATAACAGATGCATAATTAATTTGTTTATTTGTATCCATTGCTGTTCTCATCAAACACAACTTGATGGATGCCATGACGTCATTTTAGTTTCATACATAAACAAAAATAATATACAGAATATAAATAAATGGCGGTTCTCTCTCGACATCAATCTTATAATTAAATAAATTGTCATGTTGTCAATGTCTTAATGTGAATAAACATTGATCATCAATTTCCCAATAAGTAATAACGCATTACCGCCGCCTCTGTAAACAAAACACCGTCATAAGTTTTGACGAAGAAATATCAAATCTGTGATTGAACGGCTTGTTATGATGTTAATGAGCGTTTGACACGACGACCTCAGATAACAATCACAGGTACTGGCACTGATATTAGTATGAGCGGCCATCAGTCACGTGATTGATGATCTGAGGTAGGTAGGTCTGTGTGATGTACACATTGTTTACCGATATGTCAGAAAAGTGATGAAACATCAGGCCCGGTCCATTACGTGTGGTATCCTAACTATAAAACAACAGGCCCGGTCCATTACGTGTGGTATCCTAACAATAAAACATCAGGCCCGGTCCATTACGTGTGGTATCCTAACTATAGTACTACGGTATATGACGGATCCCTATAAATGTCGTTTACAATTTCATATAAAATTATCCGCAATATGTTTCTATTGCGAAAAAGGAATTATGCCACAGGGAACGGTAGATTACGATTATTATACTTTGGATAAAAGGGGATAGTTGGAATGGGGTTTTCAGGTGCATACCATAGGGGAAATATTCTTCAATGTCTTGTTCTCGGCTTTGGCAGAAAAAAATATCAATCCAAGAGATAACAGTTTCTGTCTTACTCCCAAAGTGGAGAATGATTCCATTTTTCCCACTCAGATACATGGTGATTGGATTTTTCAACGAATTCAATGAGTTATCTTCCGTGATCAGCTATAGTTGACATGACTACATACAATTGTCGTCACAGGGAGGGTCAGACATTTTTAAAAGAGTCTTATATTATATCAGAGACCTAAAGTCTATACCTAAAGTAAAGGGACCGCCGACTCCCAGTGGCGGGAAAATATGTTACCGATTTCACAGTGCCCTCACCGGGTGTCATACAATATCAAGGCCGATAACTCGTACCGTCTATTCGCCATTGGTAAACACTAGAATGCTGTCGATAGAAATGTTGTTAAGCATCGATTTCACACAACATGAATTAAACGATCTGTTTGAGGTATTGTGTTATTCTAATATTATATTCCCACACCTGAAATAGAAAAAAGCAATACGTAAAGCATTATTCGTGGTCAATAACATAATGTTTCAGTTTTTAGTCTGTGGTTTCACTTTCACTTCACCGGTCAGGTGCCGTTCTGGTGATAACCTCTTGTGAGAACATTCGCCTATTTTGTATGTCAATACTTGTCCACAATATATTTGTAATCAATGTGCCTTGTATGTATACTATGCTATGCAGTGAGCTGCACCCACATGTACAAGCTGACAAGTACACATGTCGTGATGATGATGGTTCCCTTGTTCACTCTCTGGTTCCGGCCCGGGTCCTGGACAGCAATATAAATATCCTAAACCTTCTTGGACACGTCCCGTGTATACTTTAGGCCATGTTGCTTTATGTTTTCAAAATTAATCATGAGAATAAGAAAGCAGATATTAATAATCAGATTATTGTTTTATTGCACATAATCTCATAAATTTATAATATGAAATTAATGGAAACAACTTAAATTTAACATTTTTGTCTTCTAAATCATTTTTTATTACATACAGCTTCATACTCAGCCTCTCACAAACATGTGACATCATATAAAAAATATAATAATGTAAACAAATGAGTCATTACAATAACAAGTACCGTGTCATTATTTGGAGTAGATAGATATATTTTTTAAATTAAATAAAAATATAATAAAAGATTTTAATGTTATAATAATTTACCCTCAGTTACCATCTTGAGCCATCAGCTCTTTTTGAGAGATGGCCGAGCGGGAATAGTATTTACAATATTTACATTAATTTACAGGAGACGGAGAATTTTATTATTTACACCTATACAGGTTTTTTTGTTTTTTTTATGATGGAGGAAACAGAAGGACTGAGAAAACCATCATGTTACCAGAGAGATCTAGCAGGAATCTCTATAGACATACCAGGGCTCGAACCTAGCCACTATATCGGTCTATTGCCCCTGGCGGTCACGCACCACTGAACTACCTTGTCCATGCATTATACCACCGAGCCACTGGGACACCCGAAATATTGACTTTTGAAAGTATACATAATTACATTTCTGATAAGTGATTTATTAATTGACCTGTGAACAAATTCCTGGTCAGGTCTGTATAGTTGCATGTGAACCTGATTATCGCTAAAATCAATATTTGTACTATAATGTTGTATTTGCACAGAATTATAAACAACAACATTCCAATTACTTTCTACATGTGTCTCTATTATGGCAGGAATTTGAATCAACCACTGATCCCGTGGCGACACCTTGACCAAAGAAAAAGCGAAAAACATAGTGAAAGTTGAACGTGACCTAGTAAAGAAAGTCATTAACCTCGTCATAGTGGACCCCATTATTCCTGACAGCATTAAGGAGAATATAAAATCTTTCAACCGTAATTATTACTGTATACTGGGAAACGTCTGCCCGGTATTAACTTTTGCCCCCAATGGTGAACACAACACTAGGACTAGCGTTTGACGACATAGCAATATTATATATGTATAAAGACGATTGCAGTGGGTAAAGTGGTATGGAGGAAACTGCCCGTATTTCCCTAAGTCGGCATTTATGAAACGGGGGAAAAAATAAGGAGTCAGTAAAGCATTTCGGGTAGCAAAAATGCATACAAAAGATACAACATCAATTGAATATGAATTTTGAAACTGCTGAGAAATTAGGTATTGCTAATATGATACTGCAAATATAGCCATATACACTATATCCATGAAAGTGATGGGGTTTCCCGGACTTAAAAAATACTTTCAACACTTTCCCATCCGAGGACCAACTTTTGAATAAACTTTTTGTGACTGTGATGTAATTTGCAAAAACAAATCGTATTACGGAAAAGTGGTCCTCCTTTGGGAAAGTGCTCAAAATAATGAAAAACAGGGGTGATCAAGTTTCTCTGAACTGCGACCGGTGTTTCTCAGGTTAAATAAGTTTGTAATTGCCAATATGTTTTATGTAGCCAAATGTGTAACGCAGTTTACTTGCGACTAGAAAATAAACGGTGCAGGTTCAATTCCTCCTTCAGTTATTTTTTTTTTAAATATTTAGGCATGTGATCATTTTCCTTAATAAGGCAATAGTGTTTGTTTTTTAAATCGATGGAACATTTTGTTTTCATTTTAATAACATACCTATTGATTTATCAGTTTTGTTAGTAATAATTTCTTTATTATTTAGTGCGACATACTTTTATCGAATCATGTCAACAAATCCCTGTACACGTGTACAGTACAGCTACGCTTTGTAGGTAAGACTATTTTTGATGAAATTTATGAATTGTTTTACCCTCCAACTGGCAATAGTAATTATGTCAAGTGCTTAAACACCAACAAATAATGCCGAAATACCAAATATGTGGTCTGTTTACAATTATCTATTCTTAGACACGGGAATCCGATATTGCTACCTGTATAAAAATACCTAAAGACGCGTCATAACAGTGCACGGTTGGACGTAACATAGCTTTTGGGATATAGGCATAGCAACCCGCCATACCTCTTTAACACTGGGCAAATAAAAAAGGATTGTATCATCATTTATTTGAGGGCTTGTTTACTGCCGTGCGAACGTTTCCCCGTATACTAAAAGGTTCTTATTCAGTGACATTATTTAAATATTATAAATTTATACAATATCAAAAGAAAAGAACCATCATTGTATTTTATTTTTATAATCCTAAGTTATTCATCAACAATTAAACAAATCATATTTTGATATTAAACCTAGACTTTTTCAATCACGTAATAGAAGGCAACTTGGCTCAAAATGGGGCCCGAACAAATGTGCATGCTGTCAGGGTTAAACCCCGAATCACACCGATTTACGGCTGCCGCCATTCTGCATCTTTGGGAAAGCCAAAGTAATTAATACCCTGACCTGTTTTCTTACTGGAGTTGGTACAACCGACCACACAAAAGTGTTTGCCACCCATTGTGTTACCCCTGGAGCAAACCGGAAGTTGCTTCCTATACCACCCGGTGGGGGCGCTGCGAACATCGGGAAGCTCCTTGGTTGATTATAGAGCGTGACGTCATGGAGTCGGCGGTCCCGTTAACTCCGATGCAATCGGGAACTGTCGGCACTTTCCGCAAACGAGTATTTCTAGCTTACGGAAAGTGCCGACGGTTCCCGATTGACTCCGATGGGGTAGGATTATGAGGGTCCACAATATGTACCAAGTTGAAAGACCCTGAAATATTCTGAAAACGTCACAATTCGTCATAAAAAATCAAGCAAAATAAAATAATGCAATCTTGGACTGAACTAGTCTCGTTCAACCAGACGCTTGTCACTGAGGACTGTTTCACTGTAAAACCTGATATTTCATCAGTAAAGTACAATAAATTGTACTAAACACAATCCCCGCATAAAAAAAGAAAATTAACAACATTTAAAATGTGTTTGCCAAGTAAAATCTCCAAGTTTAGACTTTCGATATCACACATATGTGGAGTCAAAAGGTAATTGCGTGTTATAAAATTCTGTTTGTTTTGTATCAGCTAAGTATGACATATTAAGTAACTTCAGTGGCTTTATTTGTTTGGATACATGCAAGTTCTCCTGTGTTCAGAGAATCCAAGGACTCATTAAAAGACCATGACTAAACGACTCATTAAAAGACCATGACTAAACGACTCATTAAAAGACAATGACTAAACAAAAACAAATCACAGACATCTTATAAAGGTAATCTAAGAATACGATGATAGCACAGCTAGTCAGGTGTTATCAAGGTAATCTGAGGATACGCTATCATAGCTAGTCAGGTGTTATAAAGGTAATCTAAGGATACGATATCACAACTAGCCAGGTGTTATCAAGGTAATATAAGGATACGATATCACAGCTAGCCAGGTGTTATAAAGGTGATATAAGGATACGATATCACAGCTATTCAGGTGTTATAAAGGTGATATAAGGATACGATATCACAGCTAGCCAGGTGTTATAAAGGTAATATAATGATACGATATCACAATTAGCCAGGTGTTATAAAAGATATCTGATAAAACGATATTACAGCTAGCCAGGTGTTATAAAGGTTATCTGAGGATATGATATCACAATTAGCCTGGGGCTTTACAGGTCTAACTTGTGTATTCATTTTATTATCATATGATAATCAGTTTGGTTGTGAAAAACTTCAAACCTATTAAAATAAGATAAATTAACGGAGATTCAGCGTTCCTTGAAACGTAAATCATTAAATATTTCCGCCAATATGTAGCCTAGTAATATATCATGTTGTAAGTAACCCCGGCGACTGGTGTTGTTAGGTATACTATCACTCATCTACCTTGCGTTAAACACGGGTTCTGCATCTGCGCATTACGACCTTGTGATCAAATGATGACCGATGATGACGACTGATAATACGGTAATCGGTTAAGCCATAAAACTTAATTGAAGAAGAAATTTTGAAAGGAGGAATGTAGGCAAAGAGTGCATCCATGAGTTAAGTAAACATCATGTTTTGTGGTCACGAACTGTGCATAACCATTCTGTTATCTATTTTTTATCATTTTTTTGCCCATTGTTTGTTATCCAATAAATGTGATAATTAAATAGTTAAAAAGGGAGTGTTTTTTTATGTAATGCATGCTTATTTCAGGACACGAAAACCCTGTTAACTACTCCAGTCTAATCTCATCTTTATCCATCAAACAGCCATAACGCCAGTTATAGCGCCATTCAAACGAAAAGTCGCACACGTAAGGGACAGGGGGCAGCCACCATTTATAACTTTACCTGGGTAGTCATTGCCGATAGCTGTACCTGGGTAGTCATTGCCGATAGCCGTACCTGGGTAGTCATTGCCGATAACTGTACCTTGATAGTCATTGCCGATAACTGTACCTGGGTAGTCATTGCCGATAGCTGTACCTGGGTAGTCATTGCCGATAACTGTACCTGGGTAGTCATTGCCGATAACTGTACCTGGGGTATCAGATGGTACTAAAAGTGTGCATAATCTGAATAATACTGAAGATAAAATAGAATGGCGACAAAAAAAACAATGTGATACTATCAATTTGATTTTTTTTCGGCAAAAAAGAAAGAAAGATCTGGAAGTTAAAAACGAATCAAAGGCAACATTTATCAAGGTTTTACATGATTTTTATAAAGAGCAAAGGCCCAAGTTAAGTTAAATAATCTTATTTATTTCGCCATTCGATTTAGTGCTTTTATGGAGTATATAAATATAACAACTAGTTTTGAATAGAGTAAGTTGGAAATACCGTCAGATATGTTAGAAAAGACAGGGACGTAACCAGGCGTACGCACGGACGCTTCCACGTAATTTTTTCAAGTATACTTTTAACAAGGATCACATTGTAGAACTTTATGTGATAAACTTTAGCAACTCATATAATCCTGAGCCCTCAGTGAATTCATTATCTCATTGATATTGTTTCTTTTATTGACTATTTAAAGAAAATGATTCTTGTTCATATGGAACTAATTATTACGCCTTTGAAAAAAAATACTACAAGCCAAATATGAAATTGATAGTTATTTTATGTCTCAAACTGCACCAGAATGGGTTCCAGATTCAAAAAA
>NW_018408637.1:151707-164749 GCF_002113885.1 Mizuhopecten yessoensis
TCCCCCTCCAGGTCCGCCCACAATCCCCCTCCAGGTCCGCCCACAATCCCCCTCCAGGTCCGCCCACAATCCGCATCCAGGTCCGCCTACTGAAAGAAATGGAAGGTTTAAGGAATCGTACCACTTTTATTCTGGCTAGCAATCCCACATGTCCCCGTTATATGTGTCCTGTGACTGTTGTTTGAGTATAAGTATAAATGTGTGACACTTTAATAAAATATATCTATTTTATCTTAATCCATTCCTTAACCTTCTTAAACGATAACTGAACAACCGGGCACAAAGACGGATAACTTCTTGTACAGGAATTAAAGCCGAGCAGCTGTCGCCCATCTAAACCTCGGGGTCCCCCTCGGCCACTCTGCGTACGGAAATTAAAACACAAAACTTACACCATGATTTATAGAATGTCATTTTTTGTACAGGGAAAAAAACCGATTTTCACGCGTTGAAATTTTATGGTTTAAACAGACTATTAAATTTATTGCAAGAATCCATCTTCCCGTTACTTAACAGAGTAACAGTAAATAGATGGAGATGTAGGAGATGATACCGTGTCGGGTAAGTGTCGTGCTTCCTGGCCGAGATATGGAAATGTTCAGGAGTTTTCTACTGTGTTTTTAAAAGTGTGTTTTATTTGACATTGCCTGTTCGGTGGAACAGTTTACAAAGTATCGTAAAGAGGGTAGTGGGGTGCATTAAACGTTTTATAATGAGGCACCAGTGATATGATACAGGTTACCATTTTTTTTGGGCGGGAATATTTTTTGGGTATAATTTTACCTACTATTCTTTTTATATCTACTGGCGAAAAGTGGGGCGACCCTGTCCACCTTCACGTCGTGCCAAGACGCCATGTATCATATGGGGAAATCATAACTAGTCAAGATGAAATTCTTAGGGAAATACAAAACTTTTACAAACAATTATATGCTGGCCATTCGGATAATATTGAAGATGTTAATTTAGACAGCCTTTTAGATGGTTTAGAATATGTAAAATTAACAGACAATCAACGTGTAAATTTAGAAGGCGAATTATCAGAAACAGAATTACTCTTTGCATTAAAAAATATGAAAAACTGTAAATCACCCGGTTCTGATGGTTTTACTAGTGAATTTTTTAAACTTTTTTGGAATAATTTAAAATATTTTATTATCAGAGCATTGAATTTTGGTTATAATAAGGGGGAGCTATCCAATACACAAAGACAGGGTATTATCACCTGTATTCCCAAAGGAGATAAAGTTAGACATTTTATTAAAAATTGGAGGCCGATTACTTTATTAAATGTTATATATAAACTTGCTTCAGCTTGTATAGCTAACAGACTAAAAACTGTTCTTGATTTTATTATTTCAGACACACAAACAGGTTTTTTAAGTGGAAGATATATTGGGGAAAACACCAGACTTATTTACGACATTATGAATTTTACTGAAATAAACAACATACCAGGACTTTTAATATTTATAGATTTCGAAAAAGCCTTTGATTCAGTTTCATGGAATTTTTTATACAAAGTAGTTGAATTTTTTAATTTTGGTGAAAGCATTAAAAAATAGATAAAAACATTATACAAAAATACATACTCTGCAATAAGCCAAAATTGTACACTGTCAAATTTTTTTGATATACAAAGGGGTTGTCGACAAGGGGATCCTGTCTCCCCATATCTATTGTTGAAATATTGACTATTCTTATAAAAAAAAAACAATAAAAATATCAAGGGCATTACAATCCAACAGAAAGATCATAAGCTCTCACAGTTTGCAGATGATACCTCAATAATTTTAGATGGATCTAGAAACTCATTCAACGAAGCACTAAATGTATTAGATTGCTTTGGTAAAATATCGGGACTAAAAGTAAATAATGATAAAACCAAGGTGATTTGGATTGGCAGCAAGAAATTCAGTGCAGACGTTTACCATCATAGATGGAAACTGAAATGGGGAGAAACAAAATTTAATATGCTAGGGTTTTATTTTTCAGTTAATCTAGATGAGGTTGTAACTTTGAATTATACCACAGTTCTTAAAAAAGTTAATAAAAGTATAAACCAGTGGTCACGCAGAATTTTAACACCTCTTGGTCGGATAGTAGTATTAAAATCAATCATTATACCAAAATTAATCATCTATTCATATCTGTTCCTACCCCCGACAATAATTTTATTCAACAGGTGAACACTACTTTTTTCAAATTTATTTGGCAATCACCAGTTGACAAAATTAAAAGAGACACTTTAGTCCAAAGCTATGAAAATGGGGGTCTGAAAATGATTAATATCAGGAATTTTATAACAAGCCTTAAGTCTACATGGATAAGAAGATTACTTAAGAATAATGATAAATGTTGGATAAATATTTTTGAAGCAGAACATTTTCCCACCATCAACATATCAGATTTTGGTACTGACTTCATTAAAAAATTTAAGACCAAAAATGCCTTCTGGAAAAATGTTTTTCAGGCATGGGTAGATATTTCAGAAAAAACACAAATGCAAATTAAAAATATTGAGCAGTTTCTTACTTTTCCTATATGGTATAACCCAATTTTCTGCATTGATAACAGGTCTTTTTTCATTAAAAAATGGTTTGAGAAGGGTGTTAAAAATGTGTGTGACCTACTGGACCAAGATAATTCTTTTCTAACCTTTGCAAACTTTAAACTAAAATTCAATATCGAGTCAGAAAACTTTTTAATTTATCAAAGTATATGCCAATCAATTAAGCAAAGATATAGACAATTTAACTTTAATTTAACTGCTGAAAACATTGTTGAACGACCATTTATACCACACCATATCAATGTAATTATGAAAAGCAAGAAAGGTTGTAAAGACATGTATATTACCCTGAATAATAAAAATAAATGTTCGAATACAGCTGAAATAAAATGGAAATTAAAAGAAAGTTTTAGAAACATGGACTGGAAACGATTGTATAGCATTCCTTTTAAATGTACAACAGATACAACACTTCAGTGGTTCCAGTATCGGTTACAAAATCGCATTCTCCCACTAAATAATTACTTGAAAACTATTGGTGTTTTGAACAATAACCTTTGTAATATGTGTAACACTGAAATTGAAACTATAGAACATATTTTCTGGGAATGTCCTCATTCTTTCAGACTTTGGCAAGATTTGAAAAACAAAATATACCTCAACTTAGATAAATTAATTGATTTTAGATTAGAAACAGTACTATTTGGAGAGACAGAAAATGTTGCCTTACCAATTAACTTTATTATCCTTTATGCAAAATATTATATATACACTGTATCAAGAAAAAAACAAAGACTCAGGTTAGATGGTTTGATTGAGTTTCTAGCATTCCGATATAACATCGAAAAATATTCAGCCTCAAAAAATGTACGCAACGAAAAATTTGATCAAATATGGTTTGAATGGAAAGATATTTTTTAACAGATTAAAAAATCAAGTTAACACAATCCATACATCTTTGTATCTTTGTTTATATAATTGATACCCTTTCTCTTGAAATGAATATTTAAATTTCATCTTGATTTTGTAATCTGATTAAAATAAAACTGCATATATCCGGTATGTTATGGTGTGAGTGGAGGTATGTGCTATTTTTTGTTTGTTTTGTTTTATAATTATCTTTTTAGCGGACATAAGAACCTGTATGAAAACCGGTGTTAAAATGCTATTTGAAAATTGATGTCAGTATATGTCCATGTCAATGTGAATGACCACATGCATGTGTCATAGAAATATTCATACACATGTGTATATATATAATATATGTACATCTGACACTGTTTGCACAGTGTATTTATTATTGTTTTCTCAACTGCTTTAAATTATGCTTGCATAAGGATGCATCTGATTCAATGTATGTAAGTCTGTCTCACTGTATAAATGTATGTATGTACTGTCTGTCTGTGTGTCTGTCTGTCTGTGTGTGTGTGTGTGTGTGTTTTGTCTGTCTGTCTGTCTGTCTGTCTCATGTATATATGTATGTGTGTATGAGTATATATGTGGGTGTATTTGTATGTGTATTATGCTTTTTTGTGTATACGGTGCTATATGTTTATCCTTGTTTGTAATATTATGTTGTATATGGAATTTGTTAGGGTGTGAAAGAAGTATGTTTTGTGTTCTTTTCCTGTACTCTATTTGCAAATATTTTGTTTTCCCGTTGCTCTTCCTATTTATTTATTTATAGTTTGACTGATGGATGTTGAATGAGAACCCTCCTGCATGAGGACACCATATTGTTCAGGGGCTGACTCCAGGGCTCCCCAACCCTGGCATCCCCTATCAAAATATTTATATATGTATATACATATCTGCTTCGAAGCAGTATATGTATATACATATTATGAAAAAATGGCTGGGGGAATAAAATATTTGTACTAAAAAAAAAAAGAAAAAAAAAGACGCCATGTATTTCAAATTAATTTTTGAGATCATTGATACTTTCAGGTTCAAATTTAGTCAATAACATTCAATCGTTCTTTATGTCATACCATCTAAATATAGGGAGTGACTTTGATAGAATATAGTAGCTACATGGTTGTTGTTATTTTGCTATTAAACTTACGTGTATATATCGTTATTCGTATCAATGTTATATACATTGTGATTCAGCTACTCGTACATTGTATCAAGGATCATGTTGAGGGTACCAGAATATCGTAATTCTCGACTGGGCGATTTGGTGCCGGTGGTCGTGGGTTCGAGTCCTGCACAGAGCACGCGTCAAAAATTGTCATTCTTCTCAATTTGTGTTTCCGTGTTATATGCAATGATTGTTGAATCTTACAAAGACTTTATGTAAAGTAGTGAATGGATGGAAGGAACGGATGGGGAAGCATATTTCATTGATTATAGTATTTTAATTGTACAAAGTATAGATGAACCAGAAAAAGACACGATTCAGAATCATAAGATATCATAGAGTACACGAGAAGGAGCTATCTCTCCTGACATATGGCGTGGTGGTTGTGAACACCGGTGGCATGTGAGATTGAAAATAAATTACTTTGCTATTAAACTTACTGTTTAACGTGAGACTTTCCGATAAAAGTTCAACTAAAAGCCTGTCATTACCTGGATCAACACACACTGTTGATGGTTCTACGTACGTAACAGAACAGGAAAAATCTGTACGAATGATTAAATATTAATATATTAATAAAGCTTATTTTGTTTTATTGTTAAATTTTCAAAACAAATACAAATTAATTTTAAACATAGCAAGGTATTTATCGGCATATCATACTTTTCTAATAAAGCAATTATTAAAATTCCTGATTCAACTTTCACACACCAAGGTGTGTCTGCACATAACACACAAATAATTCAATTAGCTCAGCGAGAAAGCCCTGTGAGATTTTAACAACGGATATTAACTTCATCTTAAAATCCACATTTGATTGATACCCCTACCACAATATGTTTGCGGTTATATATAAACTGTCAAGTGAGTAAAGTTCGAATGTCGGTGGTTCCACAGGAATTTACATATTTGCATCCGAGTTACCTCCCTTAGTACATTTTGTTTGCTTCTCCAACACATGTACAGTAGGGATGTTTTAGGGGCATCTGCGTTCGCACATGCACAATACTCACACATTACTCACACATCGCTTGCATGGTTGTTTATTCCTTCTTAGCATTTGTTGGTAAAAGCCGGAAGTCCGCAACATTTAGTTTTCTTAAGGTGTTTAGTTTATATCAGTTCTTGAAATTTTGTCATTTTATGGATAAAACTAACGAAGCTTATTTGTTATTCTTCAGTCTTGGTATCATTAAACGTAAAAAAGCCTGTCATATACTAATTTTGACGATTGTTATTTTCCGTGGTACATTACACATAAAACACCATTAAAAACAGACAATAAATGATCGGAGGTCCAGTGTTAGAATCGTTATCTGACCCCGTGGTGTTGTTTGCATTCAGAACATTGTTGTTGATTTTTGTTTTGATTCAAAGGTGTGACAGGTGTTCTGTAATAAACGGGAGGGTACCTTACCAGTGTTGGCAATGTACAAACAGAGGACGAGGGAATGATTCAATAGCAAAATTTTCATACCTGTAATAGAGGGTACCGATTCCATAACAGTAATGTCATACCCGTAGAAGAGGATAGCGATTCAATAACAGTAAAGGGTAACAATTCCATGACAGTAAGGTCACACCTGTACTAGAGGGTACCGATTCAATGACGGTAATGTCATACCTGTAATAGAGCGTACCGATTCCATGACATTAATGTCATTCCTGTAATAGAGGGTTCCGATTCCATGACAGTAATGACACACCTGTACTAGAGGGTACCGATTCCACGACAGTAATGTCATACCTGTACTAGAGGGTACCGATTCCACGACAGTAATGTCATACCTGTAATAGAAGGTACCGATTCCATGACATTAATGTCATTCCTGTAATAGAGGGTTCCGATTCCATGACAGTAATGTCCTACCTGTAATAGAGGGTACCAATTCCATGACAGTAATGTCCTACCTGTAATAGAGGGTACCGATTTCATGAGAGTAATGTCATACCTGGAATAGAGGGTACCGATTCCATGACAGTAATGTCATACCTGTAATAGAGGGTAACAATTCCATGACAGTAATGTCACACCTGTACTAGAGGGTACCGATTCCATGACAGTAATGTCATACCTGTAATAGAGGGTACCGATTCCATGACAGTAATGTCACACCTGAAATAGAGGATACCTATTCCATGACAGTAATGTCACACCTGGAATAGAGGGTACCGATTCCATGCCAGTAATGTCATACCTGTACTAGAGGGGACCGATTCCATGACAGTAATGTCATACCAGTAATAGAGGGTACTGATTCCATGACAGTAATGTCATACCTGTAATAGAGGGGACCGATTCCATGACAGTAATGTCATACCTGTAATAGAGGGTACCGATTCCATGCCAGTAATGTCATACCTGTACTAGAGGGTACCGATTCCATGACAGTAATGTCACACCTGTAATAGAGGATACCTATTCAATGACAGTAATGTCACACCTGTAATAGTGGATACCTATTCCATGACAGTAATGTCGCACCTGTAATAGAGGATACCTATTCCATGACAGTAATGTGACACCTGTAATAGAGGGTACCGATTTCATGACAGTAATGTCATACCTGTAATAGAGGATACCTATTCAATGACAGTAATGTCACACCTGTACTAGAGGGTACCGATTCCATGACAGTAATGCCATACCTGTAATAGAGGGTACTGATTCCATGACAGTAATGTCATACCTGTACTAGAGGGTACCGATTCCATGACAGTAATGTCATACCTGTAATAGAGGGTACCGATTCCATGACAGTAATGCCATACCTGTAATAGAGGGTACTGACTCAATATCAGTAATGTCATACCCGTAAAAGAGGGTACTGTTTCAATAACAGTGATGTCACACCTGTGATAGAGGTTACTGACTCATTTTCAGTAATTTCATACCCGTTGAAGAGGATACTGATTTAATAACAACACTGTCATACATGTTATAGAAGGGAACGATTCAATAACAGCAATGCCATACCCATATAAGAGGATAGCGATTCAATAACAGCAATGTCATACCCGTAGAAGAGGATAGCGATTCAACAACAGAACTGTCTTACCCGTATAAGAGGATAGCGATTCAATAACAGCAATATCATACCCGTAGAAGGGGATAGCGATTCAATAACAGTTATGTGATACATGTAAAAGAGGGTACCGATTCAACAACAGCAATGTCATACCTGTAGAAGAGGATACTGATTCAACAACAGTAATGTCATACATGTAGAAGAATATACCGATTCAACAACAGCAATGTCATACCTGTAAAAGATGGTACCGATTCAACAACAGCAATGTCATACCCGTTGAAGAAGAGACTGATTTAATAACAGCAATGTCATACCTGTAGAAGAGGAACAGCAATGTCAAACACGTAGAAAAGGATACCGATTCAATAACAGCAATGTCATACCCGTAGAACAGGATACCGATTCAATAACAGCAATGTCATACACGTAGAAGAGGATAGCGATTCAATAACAGTAACGTCATACCCGTAGAAGGGGATAGCGATTCAATAACACTAACGTCATACCCGTAGAAGAGGATAGAGATTCAATAACAGTAACGTCATCCCCGTAGAAGAGGATAGCGATATGACAGTAATGTCATACCTGTAGAAGAGGATAGCGATTAAATAAAAGTAACGTCATACCCGTAGAAGGGGATAGCGATTCAATAACACTAACGTCATACCCGTAGAAGAGGATAGCGATTCAATAACAGTAATGTCATACCCGTAGAAGAGATACCTATTCAATAATAGTAATGTCTTACCCGTAGAAGAGGATACCTATTCAATTATAGTAATGTCTTACCCGTAGAAGAGGATAGCGATTCAATAACAGTAACGTCATACCCGTAGAAGAGGATAGCGATTCAATAACAGCAATGTCATACCCGTAGAAGAGGATAGCGATTCAATAACAGTAATGTCATACCCGTAGAAGAGGATAGCGATTCAATAACAGTTATGTCTTACCTGTAGAAGAGGAAACCGATTTGATAACAGTAATGGCATAACCGTAGAGGGGGTACTGATTCAATAACAGTAATGTCATACCTGCAGTAAAAAAGGCACCGATTCAACAAAAACGATGCCATACTTATGATGACGCTACTTTACTGTTAACTGTAATATTGACATGGGATTATGATGGACAATCAATTTACTCCCCCATACCATTATACTGCCGTTTATTTATACAGTAGTTCGATTTATCCCACACAATCAATAGTTTGTTGATATATAGGCGTAGCCTTATGTCGGTCTAGAACTAAGTGAAATGTTCCCCGAATAGGTTACGATAGAGCTAAGGAGGTTAGTTAAACATCAGAGATAAATCGAGAGCACGTTTACACTTTGACACATTAAATTGAGCATTGATTGATATTACAGTAATGATGCTATACAATTCGACTCAAACTCGATTTATACAAATATCAGATCAGCGGTAACATTTAGCACACCCATCGCCGCTTAGCACACCTACAACATTTAGCACACCCACCGCCGCTTAGCACACCTACAAAATTTAGCACACAAAGCAACAGCCAACCGCCTGTAAATTGTCAACGGGAGTTTATAAAATAGTTGTGTCCCATCATCAGGTGACAGTAAAGTGTCCCTGATTTCATGTGTGATGTGACTGTTACGTTTGGTTGTGTCCCATCATCAGGTGACAATCAAGGGTCCCTGATTTCGTGTGTGATGTGACTGTCACGTTTGGCTGTGTCTTATCACCAGCTGAGAGTTAAGGGTCCTTGATTTCGTGTGTGATGTGACTATCACGTTTGGTTGTGTCCCATCATCAGGTGCCAGTAAATGGTCCCTGATTTCGTGTGTGATGTGACTGTCACTCTTGGTTGTGTCCCATCATCAGGTGCCAGTAAAGGGTTCCTGATTTCGTGTGTGATGTGACTGTCACGTTTCGTTGTGTCTTATCATCAGGTGACAGTAAAGGGTTCCTGATTTCGTGTGTGATGTGATTATCACGTTTGGTTGTGTCCCATCATTAGGTGCCAGTAAAGGGTTCCTGATTTCGTGTGTGATGTGACTGTCACGTTTCGTTGTGTCTTATCACCAGGTGACAGTACAGGGTCCCTGATTTCGTGTGTGATGTGACTGTCACGTTTCGTTGTGTCCCATCATCAGGTGAGAGTAAAGGGTTCCTGATTTCGTGTGTGGTGTGACTGTCACGTTTTGTTGTGTCCCATCACCAGGTGACAATCAAGGGTCCCTGATTTCGTGTGTGATGTGACTGTCACGTTTGGTTGTGTCCCATCACCAGGTGACAATCAAGGGTCCCTGATTTCGTGGGTGATGTGACTGTCACGTTTGGTTGTGTCCCATCATCTGGTGACAGTAAAGGGTCCCTGATTTCGTGTATGATGTGACTGTCACGTTTGGTTGTGCCCCATCATCAGGTGACAGAAAAGGATCCCTGATTTCGTGTATGATGTGACTGTCACGCTTGGTTGTGCCCCATCATCAGGTGACAGTTAAGTTTAGTGTGAAGATTACAAATGATGCTCTATATGTGAATGTTGACGTCACAATACCCATGAAAAGGTGTATATGTATGATTAAGCATACAATCTTATTTTCAACTAAAAATCATGAATTGAATACTGAGTATATAACCCTTTGGATATGCTGTATTCAGAGGATGTTCCCATATTTGTGTCCATATAAGCACGTTTTCGTACAGGCGTACAGTGCAGGTGATTTAGACAGCAATACGTTCTGTTGGATATAATTAAAAAAATGTACTGGTAGCAAATTTTGGACCGTGTAATAAAAAATGAAACAAAGTGTCTATCACCACCCACCACAGCCGCCAAAACAAGAAACTATACAACCCTCTCCTGTAACGTCTGTGACAAGACAACCCCTCTCCTGTAACGTCTGTGACAAGACAACCCTCTCCTATAACGTCTGTGACAAGGCAACCCTCTCCTGTAACGTCTGTGACAAGACAACCCTCTCCTGTAACGTCTGTGACAAGACAACCCTCTCCTATAACGTCTGTGACAAGACAACCCTCTCCTATAACGTCTGTGACAAGACAACCCTCTCCTATAACGTCTGTGACAAGACAACCCTCTCCTATAACGTCTGTGACAAGACAACCCTCTCCTATAACGTCTGTGACAAGACAACCCTCTCCTATAACGTCTGTGACAAGACAACCCTCTCCTATAACGTCTGTGACAAGACAACCCTCTCCTATAACGTCTGTGACAAGACAACCCTCTCCTATAACGTCTGTGACAAGACAACCCTCTCCTATAACGTCTGTGACAAGACAACCCTCTCCTATAACGTCTGTGACAAGACAACCCTCTCCTATAACGTCTGTGACAAGACAACCCTCTCCTATAACGTCTGTGACAAGACAACCCTCTCCTATAACGTCTGTGACAAGACAACCCTCTCCTATAACGTCTGTGACAAGACAACCCTCTCCTATAACGTCTGTGACAAGACAACCCTCTCCTATAACGTCTGTGACAAGACAACCCTCTCCTATAACGTCTGTGACAAGACAACCCTCTCCTATAACGTCTGTGACAAGACAACCCTCTCCTATAACGTCTGTGACAAGACAACCCTCTCCTATAACGTCTGTGACAAGACAACCCTCTCCTATAACGTCTGTGACAAGACAACCCTCTCCTATAACGTCTGTGACAAGACAACCCTCTCCTATAACGTCTGTGACAAGACAACCCTCTCCTGTAACGTCTGTGACAAGACAACCCTCTCCTATAACGTCTGTGACAAGACAACCCTCTCCTGTAACGTCTGTGACAAGACATTCCCTCCTGTAACTTCTGTGACAAGACAACCCTCGTCTATCACGTCTGTGACAAGACAACCCTCGCCTGTAACGTCTGTGACAAGACAAGACAACACTTGTATGTAATATTTCTGACAAGACAACGACAACTCTCCATTATATTCGTTAAAAAAGCCCACAAGCACTACTTCATTGTCACACGATTAGCACGTCAGCCACACGTGCGAAGTTCTATCATACATGTACTGGTCAGTTGATTAAATGCTGGACTCGTGTGTGTCAAAATCAATAAGAAAGACAAACGTTATCGCCCTCATTTTGGCTGCTACCAGGTAGTTTCCATAGAGACAATATTATTACTACAGTCAGGGTGACGAGAACGCTTACATACGACATGCAGACGACATCAACGACGGATTAGCATTACAGGTATGTACAGTGTTATTGTTATTAATTACATTTAATCATAATAAAACTTTATTTCAAACATTCGAATTGCAAATTGAAACCAGCGCCAGGATACCAAGGCTGTTGTCATATTTTTGAAAGATCATTAGACATTTGTCAAAACATGGAACGAGGAAGTCGCCAAGAGATAACGTGTGTGAAATGTATATATTGGAGATCATAGGGGTGGTGGATTATGTAGGAGTTGGTTAGACAAAGAGATGGGTTACATTGTATAAAAATTAGTGCGGTTATAAAGAGATTGTTGGGTTACTTGCATAAGTAGGTTATATAAAGAGATGGGTTACATTGTATATGGATTAGTGGGGTTATAAAGAGATTGTTGGTTACTTGTATGAGTGGGTTAGATAAAGAGATGGGTTACATTGTATATGGATTAGTGGGGTTATGAAGAGTGTTGGTTAGTTGTATGAGTGGGTTAGATAAATAGATGGGTTACATAGTATATGGATTAGTGGGATTATAAAGAGTGTTGGGTTACTTCGAGGAGTGGGTTAGATAAATAGATGGGTTACATTGTATATGGATTAGTGGGGCTATAAAGAGATTGTTGGTTAGTTGTAGGAGTGGGTTAGATAAATAGATGGGTTACATTGTATGTGGATTAGTGGGGCTATAAAGAGATTGTTGGTTAGTTGTAGGAGTGGGTTAGATTAAGAGATGGGTTACATTGTACATGTATATGGATTAGTGGGGCTATAAAGAGATTGTTGGGTTACTTGTAGGAGTAGGTTAGATAAAGAGATGGGTTACATTGTACATGGATAAGTGGAGTTGTAAAAAGTCCTGGGTTACTTGTAGGAGTAGGTTAGATAAAGAGATAGGTTACATTGTATATGGATTAGTGGGGTTATAAAGAGTGTTGGGTTACTTGTAGGATGGGTAGATAAAGAGATGGGTTACATTGTATATGGATTAGTGGGGTTATAATGAGTGTAGGGTTACTTGTAGGAATGGGTAGATAAAGAGATGGGTTACATTGTATATGGATTACTGGGGTTAAAAAGAGTGTTGGGTTACTTCGAGGAGTGGGTTAGATAAGAGATGGGTTACATTGTATATGGATTAGTGGGTTTATAAAGAGTGTTGGGTTACTTCAAGGAGTGGGTTAGATAAAGAGATTGGTTACATTGTATATGGATTAGTGGGTTTATAAAGAGTGTTGGGTTACTT
>NW_018408637.1:167844-209878 GCF_002113885.1 Mizuhopecten yessoensis
AGATTGTTGGGTTACTTGTAGGAGTGGGTTAGATTAAGAGATGGGTTACATTGTACATGTATATGGATTAGTGGGGCTATAAAGAAATTGTTGGGTTACTTGTAGGAGTGGGTAAGATAAAGAGATGGGTTACATTGTACATGTATATGGATTAGTGGGGCTATAAAGAGATTGTTGGGTTACTTGTAGGAGTGGGTTAGATTAAGAGATAGGTTACATTGTACATGTATATGGATTAGTGGGGCTATAAAGAGATTATTGGTTACTTGTAGGAGTGGGTTAGATAAGGAGATGGGTTACATTGTATATGGATTAGTGGGGTTATAAAGAGATTGTTGGTTACTTGTAGGAGTGGGTTAGATAAAGAGATGGGTTACATTGTATATGGATTAGTGGGGTTATAAAGAGATTGTTGGTTACTTGTAGGAATGGGTTAGATAAAAAGATGGGTTACATTGTATGTGGATTAGTGGGGTTATAAAGAGATTGTTGGGTTACTTGTAGGAGTGGGTTAGATAAAGAGATGGGTTACATTGTATGTGGAATTAGTGGGGTTAAAAAGATTGTTGGGTTACTTGTAGGAGTGGGTTAGATAAAGAGATGGGTTACATTGTATGTGGATTAGTGGGGTTATAAAGAGTGTTGGGTTATATGGAGGAAAAGAGTTATGTTCATATTTGGGTCAAATGGAGTAGTAGAGTACGTTGTAGAAAAATGAGTTATACTGAAGGATAGAGTTATATAGAACATTTGTACATACACCTGTAAAGGGGTGAGTTATATAGAGAGTTGGATTTTATAGGGAGGTGAGATCATAAGTAAGGTGGGTTATTTAGAGGGGTTTTGGGTTATATAGAAAGATGGATTACATGGAGGAATTGAGTTACATAGAAAAATGAGTCATACAGAGGGATTTATATTATATAGAGAGCTAAGTTATATGTAGAAGTGGGGTTATGAGTAAAAAGGGTTGTGTAAAGGGTTTTAGTTATATAGAAAGGCGGGTTAATAGAGGAATGGAATTATGCAGAGATGTGGATTAAATGGAGGAGTGGAGTTACATAGAAAAATGTGTTGCACAGAGGGATTGGGTTACATTGAATATAGTGATACTTTATATACACCTGTAGAGGGATGAGGTTTTATAGATAGTTGGGTTATGTGGTGAGGTTGGGTTATAAGAGAAGGTGGGTTATGTAGAGGGTTTAGGTTATATAGAAAGATGGGATGGATAAAGTTATATAGAGATGTGAGTAACATTTTGGGGAGACAAGAGATTAGTGGGGTACGTATGTTTAAAGGTTATGAGTAAGTGTGAAGTAATATAGATAGATAGAATATATTATAGATAGATAGAATATATGAAAGGGTGGGGTTATTGCAGATGAGGGTTACTTGGAAGGGTGGAGTTATTGTAGAGGAGTAATGTATGAAGGGGTGGGGTTATTGTCGAGGATGTTTACTTGGAGGGGTGGGATTATTGCAGAGGAGGGATATATGAAGGGGTGGGGAATTTGTAGAGGAGGGTTACTTGGAGGGGTGGGATTATTGTAGAGGAGGGATATATGAAGGGGTGGTGAATTTGTAGAGGAGGGTTACTTGGAGGGTTGGGGTTATTGTAGAGGAGGGATATATGAAGTGGTGGGGCTATTGTAGAAAAGGGATATATGATGGGGTGAGGTTATTGTCGAGGATGTTTACTTGGAGGGGTGGGGTTATTGTAGAGGAGGGATATATGAAGGGGTGGGGTTATTGTAGAGGAAGGTTACTTGGAGGGTGGGGGATATTGTAGAGAAGGTATATATGAAGGGATGGGGTTATTGTAAAGGAGTGATATATGAAGGGGTGGGGTTATTGTAAAGGAGTGATATATGAAGGGGTGGGGTTATTGTAGAGGAGTGATATATGAAGGGATGGGGTTATTGTAGAGGAGTGATATATGAAGGGGTGGGGTTATTGTAAAGGAGTGATATATGAAGGGGTGGGGTTATTGTAAAGGAGTGATATATGAAGGGGTGGGGTTATTGTAGAGGAGGGATATATGAAGTGGTGGGGTTATTGTAGAGATGTTTACTTGGAGGGGTGGGGTTATTGTAGAGGAGTGTTACTTGGAGGGGTGAAGTTATATAGAAAGAAAGGTTTTATGGAGGGATGGGGTTTGGCCAAACAAAAAACATATTTGTTTTCTTTCACATGTCTGAAAAAAGTAGGATAGGTACATTTTAGATTTTCATTTTTAACAAGGTTTTCGTAGGAGAGTGTCATTTGGCCTTATATACAAAACTAGAGAGGAGGACATTGAGGGGTGAACACATTTAGAGATTTGCATTATTTGGAGTGATGTAGTTATATAAAGTGTTGAGTTACATAGAGGGGTTGAGTTACCATATGGAGCTACCTGGCGAGGTTTTATAGAGTTATATTGGGGGTGGGGGGATGTGTTGATTTCCTGCAGGTCACAGATACTATCTGACAATGTATGTCACACCTGCAAAGTGATAGCCTAGCGTGCAATTATTATATGACTATATAGCTACCTAGCGTGCTATGGTTTTCTGTAGGTCACAATTATTATGTGGCTACGTAGCATGGTATGGTTTTCTGTAGGTCACAATTATTATGTCACTACCTAGCATGCTATGGTTTTCTATAGGTCACAATTATTATGTGACTACCTAGCATGCTATGGTTTTCTATAGGTCACAATTATTTTGTAACTTTATATACCTAGCATGCTATGGTTTTCTGTAGGTCACAATTATTATGTGACTACCTAGCATGCTATGGTTTTCTGTAGGTCACAATTATTATGTGGCTACGTAGCATGGTATGGTTTTCTGTAGGTCACAATTATTATGTGACTACCTAGTATGCTATGGTTTTCTGTAGGTCACAATTATTATGTGACTACCTAGCGTGCTATGGTTTTCTGTAGTTCACAATTATTATGTGACTACCAAAGCTAGCATTTTATGGCTTTCCATAGGTCACAATTATTATGTGACTGCCTAGCATGCTATAGTTTTCTGTAGTTTATAATTATTATGTAACTGCCTAGCATACTATAGCTTTCTGTATGTTACAATTATTATGTGACTCCCTAGCTACTGTCATTCTATCCTTCATGAGGCCTGAAATCACACCAGTCATATGACATCTCAGCATCACTAGCACCCTGGACATCCGAGCACAAACATATGTCTGGAACTCTTACCTGTCACATGACTAGCTCCTGGTAGGTCACACCTGTCTTGGGATGTCCTAGCATCAATAGGTTCCTTGATGTCATGCCCCCAGAAAGTCATTTGACATCCTGGCATCAGCTGGTTTCTGGAAGGCATGCATGTCATGCAACATTCTAGCATCAATTGTATAGCATCTCTGAAAGTCATGCCTGTTATGTTGCATCCAGGTATCAGGAATAGCCTCTTCACAAGCTAGGTAATTATAATACCCTAACATCCCTGAGGTTCATGCCTGCCGTCTAGCATCAATAGCTCTTTGAAGATCTTGTATGTCATTTGAAATCTTTCATCTGTTCCCAGTTGGTCATGGCTGCATGTGATAGCTTATATCCCTGTAATACATGGAGGTCCACTTGGTATTTAACTGCCTAAGTCAGTTGAGGTCCACTTCCCACCTGACATTCTGACATTTGTATGCAGCTCCCTGTATGTGTGACATCCTGGTATTCCCGGGTACCTGTAGGACATGTGTGTCACATGATATTCCATCATTCCTGGGTCTCTACAGGTAATGTGACATCATAGTATCAATAGTTTCCTGTACGTCACATCAGTCATGTAAGAGAGTTTTTGATCATGCATGTCAGACTTATCATATGGCATATTGGTAATTGTAGCTCTCTGTAGTTTTCTTTATTTCAAACTTCAAGCTGCTTGATCAGAAAAACATTTACTACCAGAAGTTGTAAATACCTCTTGATCTGTTTTTTTATTAGGCTTGTATAGTAAATTGGTCAAAAGACAAGCTCACTTTAAAATGAGACTGTAAAACCCAGCTATATGAATTTTTGATAAAAAATTGATCACAAGATGCATTCAGTGTTGACATGACTATCAATCCAACAGATAAGGTTAAACAGACAATCTAACTAACATAAAACTATTGCAGATTTTACAATGGTGCTGGCTAAGATCCCTCTGGGATCTCTTGTTAAATACTGACTCTGAGGCTCTATATTTAGTTAACCCTACAGGACTAAGATGGTCTGCCTCATCCCTCTATGGGGGAAAGATCCTATTACTCTTGAGATTGATACACGTACCTATCACTTATTCTTTAAACATAGACCAATAACTGTGTAGACAACGTGTTGACTTATGCATGTAACACAAAAATTGTTTCTATTTTATATATTTTATATAAGCATAATAAGAACATTGTACTTGATACATGAGATTAATATATAATGGAATTGCATTGTATATCTGTAAGCTGATAATTGTAAATTAAATATGGATTAATTCTGAAAGCTGCTGGATTGTTAGCCGGGATAATTTGATAGGTAACATACATAAATACCTGTGTATCTGCCAATTAATGACTGATGCTTTGGTCAAGTAACATGCACAATGACCTGGGCATCCGCTAATAAATCTGGACCCTTTATTCAGGTACCATACCCAGTAAGGTTTATACCTGGTTATTTGGACCCGTAATGAGCATCAGATTGTGCTCTGGTGGTTCTCATTAGCAGAGCCTGAATGTGTAGCCCTAAACACTGCATAGAGCAGCCAGTCTATCGGTGTGATTGGTTATTGATTAAGTATCCAGGAAAGCTAGAGAGCCAGCCTGCAATATCAGATGTTGGTGACAACCTGCAACAAATGTGTTGGGATTAGTATTGTTTAGCAGCTGGTGTGGAGCATTGTATCTACCCAGCATATCACTGTCACAGAACCATGTAAGATGGACATTTAAAGCTTAAAGAACAACAACACATTAGCTGTGTATTGATACATATTGGTGAATTACTCAGTTCTCCTATCTCTCCATTAGTTGCCTGCATTGTCTCATTGTGATACTGTCTTCCAGGACACTTTTCTACCTAGGTAAGTGTCGTATTGATACACATCAAGGAAACCAGTGTTGTGATACTGTCTTCCAGGACACTTTTCTACCTAGGTAAGTGTCATATTGATACATATCAAAGAAGCTTATGATCCTCTTGTGATAAACTATTATACATAGATTTATATACAATTACAGCACACAAAATTGTCATTTATCAATGTCATCTTTTGTGAATGTTCTGTTCCTTTTGCAAATGGTTGACTTTCTTTTCCAATATGTTTTCAAAGGGTACATGTTCTATTATTTTTTTTTCTGGTAGGTTGTACAATTATTGATGTTTAGTTGGATGGCTATAGATAAGTATTGACCTAGTCACTTCTGATTAACTGTGATAAGCAACCAGGTGCCTAGTTATTTTAGGCTGAGGTAAATGTTGCAGTGTTCCAAATGAGGTATTGATATTTACTGCTCTGATCAAACTGTAACAAACAGAGCTAAACTATACAGACACCCAAAAGCTGATGATAATACATGTACATACATATGCGGTAAAAAGCATTTTTTTTTTTTAAATTGCATGAAATAATAAAACTTCTCAGAAATGCAATTATACTCTTGATCTTGTTATCAAAGAATCAGAAGTTGTATTGTGTGTACATGTATATTTTATCAGGCTGTTTTTAATGATATTCTAAGCTTGTTAAGCCCTATTTTTTGATGTCATGTAAATGGTGTAAATAAGCATGGCTATAAGCCCTTTAACTCATTAGGCGTTACAATATTGGACACAACTTATACTCATTATTTTTTGAGAAAAGAGTACTGAAGGGTTGTGGACCAAATGAAGAAATTAGAGCTAACCAGGATGTGAATGAATGAGTTTGTGATATGGAGGAGAAGCTTATTTCTGGTTGTGAACTTGCCTCTGAGATTGTGATATGAAGGAAGAGCTTATTTCTGGTTGTGAACTTGCCTCTGAGATTGTGATATGAAGGAAGAGCTTATTTCTGGTTGTGAACTTGCCTCTGAGATTGTGATATGAAGGAAGAGCTTATTTCTGGTTGTGAACTTGCCTCTGAGATTGTGATATGAAGGAAGAGCTTATTTCTGGTTGTGAACTTGCCTCTGAGATTGTGATATGAAGGAAGAGCTTATTTCTGGTTGTGAACTTGCCTCTGAGATTGTGATATGAAGGAAGAGCTTATTTCTGGTTATGAACTTACCTCTGAGATTGTGATATGAAGGAAGAGCTTATTTCTGGTTATGAACTTGCCTCTGAGTTTGTGATAAATGTTGGAAGAGCTTATTTCTGGTTGTGAACTTGCCTCTGGATTTGTTATACATGATGGAAGAGCTTACTTCAAAAGTATACTTGCCGCTGAGCTTCTGATATTGAGGAAGAGCTTATTTCTGGTTGTGAACTTGCCTTTGAGATTGTGATATGAAGAAAGAGCTTATTTCTGGTTGTGAACTTGTCTCTGAGATTGTGATTTGAATGAAGAGCTTATTTCTGGTTGTGAACTTGCCTTTGAGATTGTGATATGAAGAAAGAGCTTATTTCTGGTTGTGAACTTGCCTCAGAGTTTGTGATATGAAGGAAGAGCTTATTTCTGGTTATGAACTTACCTCTGAGATTGTGATATGAAGGAAGAGCTTATTTCTGCTTGTGAACTTGCCTCTGAGATTGTGATATGAAGGAAGAGCTTATTTCTGCTTGTGAACTTGCCTCTGAGATTGTGATATTGAGGAAGAGCTTATTTATGGTTGTGAACTTGCCTCAGAGATTGTGATATTTAGGAAGAGCTTATTTATGGTTGTGAACTTGCCTCAGAGATTGTGATATTTAGGAAGAGCTTATTTATGGTTGTGAACTTGCCTCAGAGATTGTGATATTGAGGAAGAGCTTATTTCTGGTTGTGAACTTGCCTTTGAGATTGTGATATGAAGAAAGAGCTTATTTCTGGTTGTGAACTTGCCTTTGAGATTGTGATATGAAGAAAGAGCTTATTTCTGGTTGTGAACTTGTCTCTGAGATTGTGATTTGAATGAAGAGCTTATTTCTGGTTGTGAACTTGCCTCTGGATTTGTTATACATGATGTAAGAGCTTACTTCAAAAGTATACTTGCCGCTGAGCTTCTGATATTGAGGAAGAGCTTATTTCTGGTTGTGAACTTGCCTCTGGGTTTGTGATATGAAGGAAGAGCTTATTTCTGGTTGTGAACTTGCCTCTAAGATTGTGATATGAAGGTAGAGCTTATTTCTGGATGTGAACTTGCCTCTGAGATTGTGGTTTGAAGGAAGAGCTTATTTCTGGATGTGAACTTGCCTCTGAGATTGTGGTTTGAAGGAAGAGCTTATTTCTGGATGTGAACTTGCCTCTGAGATTGTGGTTTGAAGGAAGAGCTTATTTCTGGATGTGAACTTGCCTCTGAGATTGTGATATTGAGGAAGAGCTTATTTCTGGTTGTGAACTTGCCTTTGAGATTGTGATATGAAGGTAGAGCTTATTTCTGGTTGTGAACTTGCCTTTGAGATTGTGATATGAAGAAAGAGCTTATTTCTGGTTGTGAACTTGTCTCTGAGATTGTGATTTGAATGAAGAGCTTATTTCTGGTTGTGAACTTGCCTTTGAGATTGTGATATGAAGGTAGAGCTTATTTCTGGATGTGAACTTGCCTCTGAGATTGTGATATTGAGGAAGAGCTTATTTCTGGTTGTGAACTTGCCTTTGAGATTGTGATATGAAGAAAGAGCTTATTTCTGGTTGTGAACTTGCCTTTGAGATTGTGATATGAAGGTAGAGCTTATTTCTGGCTGTGAACTTGCCTCTGAGATTGTGATTTGAAGGAAGAGCTTATTTCTGGTTGTGAACTTGCCTTTGAGATTGTGATATGAAGAAAGAGCTTATTTCTGGTTGTGAACTTGCCTCTAAGATTGTGATATGAAGGTAGAGCTTATTTCTGGCTGTGAACTTGCCTCTGAGATTGTGATTTGAATGAAGAGCTTATTTCTGGTTGTGAACTTGCCTTTGAGATTGTGATATGAAGAAAGAGCTTATTTCTGGTTGTGAACTTGCCTTTGAGATTGTGATATGAAGGTAGAGCTTATTTCTGGATGTGAACTTGCCTCTGAGATTGTGATTTGAAGGAAGAGCTTATTTCTGGTTGTGAACTTGCCTCAGAGATTGTGATATTGAGGAAGAGCTTATTTATGGTTGTGAACTTGCCTCAGAGATTGTGATATGGAGGCGTGTGTAATGATCATAACAGGTGTGTCTGAATCAAATGAATGTTCTTCGGAGTTATTTTGATACATAAAAAGAGAAAGATAAATTGAGCAAAGCATTTTCAGTCCCATCTCATACACTTTCTCCCTCATCAGAAATGTGGAATGAGGGAAACATCCCTGATTGCAGGTTTCAGAGGTTGACACCTTTGTGTTCCTGAGTTTGTGATATGAATTAAGGGCTGATTTCTGGTTGTAAACTTGCTGATTTGTTGGTGAAATGAAGACAGAGCTTATTACTGTTGTTAAACTTGCCTCCGAGCTTGTGATATGATGGTAGAGCTTATTTCTGGTGTTAAACTTGCTTCAGAGCTTGTGATATGATGGAAGAGCTTGTTTCTGGTTGTAAACTTATCTCAGAGCTTGTGATATGATGGTAGAGCTCATTTTTGGTTGTAAACTTGTCTCAGAGCTTATGATATGATGGAAGAGCTTATTTCTGGTGTTAAACTTGTCTCAGAGCTTGTGATATGATGGAAGAGCTTATTTCTGGTTGTAAACTTATCTCAGAGGTTGTGATATGATGGTAGAGCTTAGTTTTGGTTGTAAACTTGTCTCAGAGTTTGTGATACAATGGAATAGATAAGTTGGTTGTTAACCTGCCTCTGAGCTTGAAATGGTCTGTAAACCACTGTGAAACATAGAGTTTTAACCCTGGCTATATAAAGCCTTAATTGAATGCTACATTAACCTGTCTATTCCAACACCTTGAGTAACCTGGAAACCCATATAAATGAAAAATTCAATATAATTATGTTCGTAGAAACTTCTACAAAAGTTTGTTAAGAAATAAAGTTTTATGGGAGATCATCAAGTCCATTGTGCAGTATTAAGTTGTGTGTCTTGATTTCAGGTTAAAGTTCAACAGTATTAAGTTGTGTGTCTGGATTTCAGGTTAAAGTTCAATATTATTAAGTTGTGTGTCTTGATTTCAGGTTAAAGTTCAACAGCTGTAAATTGTGTGTCTTGATTTCAGGTTAAAGTTCAAGTCTTAAGGTGCATATGGATTTCAGGTTTTAGTTCAGAATATTGGGAGTCAAAATATAAGGTGATTTATAAATCACCTTTCTTGTTCAAAATTAATATAATATGAATATGGTTTTACAAATTTTATAGAAATATTTTCACAACATGCTTATTCATTGTAAACACCATAAAAAATGCATTTTTTTTCTTGGATAGATATTCTTTCCTTTCAAAATAAGTTTCCAAATAGAAGTTTATATTTTTTCCCAAAATTAATGGGAAAAAAATATGATCATAATGAATGCTACCATGACATATATATTCCATCGATGCTTTAGGTAAGTGTATTTACATCCAATACTTGCTGGAGGGTTACACAGATTGTGCTATAAAGAATACATGTAAACCTTTAAAAATAACTAGCAGCACCATCTTGAGCACAGCACTATGTGAAGACACTGTTTCTTGCCTGGTAGAACTGTAATGAGTATTGTAGAACCTAAATTAAAGGAGACATATTTGTGGTGCCATTTGCTTTTTATGCCCTACTAAACAGGAAATGACTTAAGTTTACAGGAAAAACAATAGCTGAGGTTTAAGATTTTGTATCGGGCCTATAAAGTACAGCTTGGGTAATATTGGTAAGTTTAGGTTTTGTATCGGGGCCTGTAAAGTAAAGCTCGGGTAATATTGGTAAGTTTAGGTTTCATATCGTGGCCTGTATAGTAAAGCTCCGGTAATATTGTTAAGTTTAGGTTTTGTATCGGGGCCTGTAAAGTAAAGCTTGGGTAATATTGGTAAGTTGAGGTTTCATATCGTGGCCTGTACATTATACAAAATGTAGTAAAGCTCAGGTAATATTGGTAAGTTTAGGTTTTGTTTCAGGACCTGTTAAGTAAAGCTTGGGTAATATTGGTAAGTTTAGGTTTTGTTTCAGGACCTGGGGCCTGTAACTGAAACCTCGTTCTTAACTATATATTTACGGAATGGTTTAAGGTGACACAAAGTTTCTGGTAAGAGTGTAACTGAAATCCGTTCGTAAGTGGCTCTTCTAGTCGTAAACCTATCTTAAAAACGTATGTACGAATGGCGATAAGATCGGGATATTTTCCGGAAAATTCACTTCACCACTTTCCACTTTAGCTGGTTATTTGATCACAGTGTCCTCGCTGCGTTTGTTATACAAGGTCTTTTGTTATGTAAGCCTAATGGTAAGTGTTTGTTTGACACCTGTAAAAACAAAACGGTTTTGTAGTGAGAATTATCATCATAGCAGCTACATGTATGCCGAAAGCAAACCGCAAAAGAAAGCCAAACTATAGTATTGAAGAATTGGAAATACTGCTTCGAGGAGTCAGACCCACCTTTGATACAAAATCAGGTCGCCTTTTCCCAATGATGTTTTAGACCGAATATGGACAAAATTCTATTATTCCTACAGAAGAAGAATTTTCAAGAATTTGCTAAATTACCTCTATGGGGTCCCACCTCTCATCAGGCCCCAGGGGGGTCAGACACACCATTTACACAAAATTGATTTCCCTTCCGCATAGGATGCTACTGTTCAAATTTGGTCAAAAAACCTACATCATAACGGAAGAAAAAAGGATATTAAAGCTATTCCTCTATATCCCTGATTTGGCCCTGCCCCTCTGCCCCCAGGGGGGGCACACACACCATTTATACAAAATTGTGTCCCCTTGGCCCAAGGATGCTCCAGACAAAATTATAAGGAAATCTCTTAATCTCTACGGTAGAAGGATTATAAAGGTTTTACTTCTATTTCAATTGTTTGGCCCCACCCCTCTGCCCCCCAGGGGGGCAACACCCACCGTTTATACAAAATTGAGTCTCCTTGGCCTAAGGATGCTCCAGACCAAATTTAGTCAAAATCTACTTAGCCGTTCAGGACTAGTAGCATTTTAAGGGAAAAGTTGACGGACGGACGGACGGACGGACGGACGACGGACATTGCGGTATGGCATATAAGCTCACCACGGTCCTTCGGACCAGGTGAGCTAAAAATGGCATGATTGGAGTTCTATTGTGAAAGGAAAACGAGCAAGGTTTACTTGAGAAAGAAAGCAAACGGGTAGTGGACCCCCTCCGGAAAATGATGAACTATCTGAAATAGAGGACATTGCATGCTTTCTTAGGCGCCAACACAAGACCTTTATGAAGACACCTCAATCTCATTTTCCATATTCCGAATGTCACTCAATGACACAGCAGGTACTATGATGAGAGACATTGTAGCGCCTGTCTCGGCATGTTTGAGGATTCTGTTTAGGGGTCAGCAACCACGGTTTAAGTCCATAACAACTGTCCCCAAGTAGCCAACCACCTGCAAGTGTGCCCGCTTCAAAGGCAGCACTTAGAACACAATTATTCCATATATGACCATCATGTGTTGCACCAGGCCACTTAGTTACAACATTCAAAAATAAATTGTTGGCATCACATACTCCTTGAATGTTCAAGGCATGAAAGCCTTTTCGGGACACGTACAAATGTTCATCATCCGTCGGGGTAGATATTGGGATTAATGACCCATTAACTGCTCCTAGGACATTTGGAAATCCCCTAATTGCAAAAAAATATCTTTTCAACTGACCTTGGCGCTGGGCATCCATGGGAAACTCTATATGCCGTTGACTTTGTCGTGCAGGTGAAGACGATATTGTTTTCACTGATCGCGATACAGCCATTTTGCTAACTCCATGAGCATCACCGATGACAGACATATAACTACCGCGGGCATAACACCTTAGACATATCATCACCTGCAATGAAACAGGAAGAGCCCGGTTTCTGTTGGTTGGTCTTGATAGTTCATTTTCCATATTATTACAGAGATTATGGCTTCATCACTGAAATAATCCAGTGGATTGTTTCTATCTCGCAACAAACGTCTTGGAATGTTTTGGTTATGTTGACGAAGATGGAAGAGCATATCAGCCATTTTCCCAGTGTGATTTATATACTAAGAGAGTGATAAGAGAGGGCATGACCAACCTTAGTAAAGAAACAACATTTCTAAAATAAAAATGGTTTCAGTTACACCTGGAGGTGCTGATTTTGGACGTAAGAATACCTTGACGAAGTAAGAAGGCTTTCGATTACACCCCATCTTAATTTGCCACTAAGAGAACGGTAAGAGACAGAGGTTCCGCTACACTTTACATATTATTCTCTTAAGCCAACCTTAAACTTGTTTTCAGTTACACAATAAACCATTAAGGTAATCTTAAGGCTAACTTAGTCCTTAAGTATGCTTTCAGTTACAGGCCCCAGCTAAGTAAAGCTTGGGTAATATTGGTAAGTTTAGGTTTAATTTCAGGACCTGCTAAGTAAAGCTTGGGTAATATTGGTAAGTTGAAGTTTAATTTCAGGACCTGCTAAGTAAAGCTTGGGATTGGTAAGTTTAGGTTTTGTTTCGGTGCCTATTAAGTAGAGCTCGGGTAATATTGCTAAGTTTAGGTCTGTATTGGGGCCTATAAAGTAAAGCTAAGATAATATTGGTAAGTGAAGGTTTTTTGTCGTGGCCGGTAACTTTTGACAGACACAATTCTAGCCTCAAACTAAGAGAACCTTACACACTTCTAAATTTATCATTGGAGCACCTGTTACCCTAAACTAGATTTAACCTTGGGTACCTGTAACTCTAGACTAGATTTAACCTTGGTGTACCTGTTACTCTAGACTAGATTTAACCTTGGAGCACCTGTTATTTTAGACTAGATTTAACCTTGGAGCACCTGTAACTCTAGACTAGATTTACCCTTGGTGTACCTGTTACTCTAGGCTAGATTTAACCTTGGAGCACCTGTTATTTTAGACTAGATTTAACCTTGGAGCACCTGTTACTCTAGACTAGATTTAACCTTGGGGCACCTGTTACTCTAGACTAGATTTAACCTTAGAGCACCTATTACTCTAGACTAGATTTAACCTTGGAGCACCTGTAACTCTAGACTAGATTTACCCTTGGGGTACCTGTTACTCTAGACTAGATTTAACCTTGGGGTACCTGCTACTCTAGACTAGATTTATCCTTGGAGCACCTGTTATTCTAGACTAGATTTAACCTTGGAGCACCGGTATCGCTAGACTAGATTTAACCTTGGGGTACCTGTTACTATAGACTAGATTTAACCTTGTAGCACCTGTTATTCTAGACTAGATTTAACCTTGGAGCACCTGTAACTCTAGACTAGATTTACCCTTGGGGTACCTGTTACTCTAGACTAGATTTAACCTTGTAGCACCTGTTATTCTAGACTAGATTTAACCTTGGAGCACCTGTTCCTCTAGACTAGATTTAACCTTGGAGCACCTGTTATTCTAGACTAGATTTAACCTTGGAGCACCGGTATCGCTAGACTAGATTTAACCTTGGGGTACCTGTTACTCTAGACTAGATTTAGCCTTGGAGCCCCTGTTATTCTAGACTAGATTTAACCTTGGAGCACCTGTAACTCTAGACTAGATTTAACCTTGGGGCACCTGTTACTCTAGACTAGATTTAACCTTGGAGCACCTGTTACTCTAGACTAGATTTAACCTTGAAGCACCTGTTACTCTAGACAGAGGTATTCTAGACTAAAACTAATTGAATAGGAGAACACATAGCTTTTGACAGACACTCTTCTAGTCACAGACTTGGAGAGCTTATTACTATGTAAAGAAGTTCTTCTTCCCTCATATTCGGTGAACCTGTAACTCGGGACAGATGCACTAGTGGACTTTAACTTTGAGAAGCTGTAGCTCTAGAGGCTAGCCCTGGTAAACTCAAACTCCAGATAGATGCTCGTCCAGACTCATACTCAGAAAACCTGTAAAGCCTACAACTCTTGACAGACATTCTTTTAAATTAGACCAAATGATTAACATGTAATGTGTTTATCCATCTCTTAATGATACAGGGTCAATCAGCCTCTCCCATGGCTCTTCTCCATTGATGCTGAAGTCACAAATAAACAGCACTATCATCAATAATGGACAAATTTTGTCCCTGATTTTATGTTGGTTGATTATACTTCCATGAGGAGTCTAGCACAGTTATAGAGTCTGTGGGAATGGTCTGGGATAATCTGGTGCTGTTGACACTGAGGATTTGGCTGGAATTTGTATCAATAGTTTAACTAATCACTTAATTACTTCAATGGAATAATCTTGTTTGCTGTTTATGTATTGCTCTTTAATCAAGTCCTTTTCCTGGACTCTTAAATAGACAACTGCACAAGAACAAGCTGCATCACTATCTCTTACTAGGCTACATGAATGTAAAGCAGGATTAGTGGACACATTTGGATAATTAGGAAGTCTTTTTATAAAAATCAATAATTTTCGGTACTGATCCGTTTTGAGTATCCTGGCATATCTTTTTATCATATGATCTATTTATTAATCAGTGTAAGCAATATCCAATAAATTGACTAGTATATTGCGTGTGTTACAACCTCCGTTTTGATGTCATAAGTTTACGTTTTATTCGTTTTTTTGTAGTTGTACGTGTAAATCCTACAATAAAAAGAACTTCAAACTTGTTTCTATTTCCTATGTGTTGAGTTATCCTCCCTGTAACAAGTTTTGGAGGGAGGGTCGACTGGAATTAGGTTGTCTATCTATCCATCACTGTGTGTTCATTTGAACTTTTCTGAACAACTCCCTCACTTTTTCTGAACTTTTGTGAACTCCATTGATGTAGTCACCTCACTCTGAAGTCATGCACCTATGCCTAGTTTTTTGATCTGGCTATAATAATCATTATGGGAGTTATGTCCCCTTTACAAAGGGATAAGTCAAATATTGTCTGGATAATTCATCCTATGGTTTTAATTCAAATTTTGTTTTGTTTTTATTGAGTCATTTTTATTAGAGTTATTTCCCCTTTTTGACTTCGACAAATACTGCCCTTTGACAATAAGGCAGTATTGCTACCTACCTTATTGACCAATATTCCATGGAACCTGGTGCATAGGAGTGATACCATAGGTAGTTTGATATAGTTCTAGTTAAAATTACTGTAGTTTTCTTCTACTTATAAGTATACATTTTTAATTCAGTATGTTTCATGAAAAAATGCATCAGTATGTTCATTCAAAAACAATATTATTACATGCAAAGTTATAAATCTCTAAAATATGTCATACGGTAGCTGGTATACTCATCCAGAGGATGTGTTTTGTTTCAAATTATTTATATCTAATAATTTTAGTTGTGACTTTAACAATTTTGTATAGTTGGAAAGCGAGTAGTGTGCTTCTACCAAGAATTAAATAAATGAATCCAGCTTCCCAGACAGCTGCTCTGCTGATAGAGTTAAAGGGAAGTTCCCTTCAGCAAGATGCTAAAAGGTGACCATATCTACAACTAAAACCTGCCACACTACTCCATCTTTTTAAAATGTGTTTGCCCTAAAACACCACAACAGCCCAGGTTTTAACTCCCTGTCACCACAGGGAGGACCACAGACACCATTTGTATTAGGAAAGAGAGTAGTGTGCTTCCACTGGGGATCAAACCACTGACCCCCAGGTTCCCAGTCTACCGCTCTACCGATAGAGCTAAAGGGAATTCCCTAATGCAAGAAAGCAACTGTTATAATATTTACAATTAGAACCAGTCACAGTTGTATTGTTGTATTTAAATACGTTATATACATGCCTTTGATTATGTTGATGACATCATGGAGGTGCTCCTCATAATATGATACACGCAAAATGCACTATGGTTGTTAAATTGTTTGACGGCAAACAAAGTAGTTTTTTTGTGTCCTAAATGTTCTGTAAATAATATTGTCAAGAACTTGATAAAAAACTAACTAAGGGTATATCAAAAAGATTATCAACCTCAAGGTTAAAGATCAATATAGGACATGTTGAGATCAATACCTCCTAGTGAGCACATAGCTTTGATCAGTAAACTACTCAGTAGGTTACACGTATTTTATATTGATGCTGTATGGTGATTAGTTAGTTAATATTAGCACAGATGGATGGTAGCAGTGTGATGTCCAGATAAAAACCAGATACATGAACACTTAATCAACACTAATTATAGTTGTATGGAGTTTTCAGTCATCTACTGTTTGTGGTGAATCTTAATCTTTAAATGTCTTTTGTCCAACTTCTTCGCCTGTTGTCCATATTTGTTTACTTTTGTCCTTCTTCTTGATTTGTTGTCAACCTTCTTGGTTTGTTGCCAACCTTCTTTGTTTGCTGTCCACCTTCTGTGTTTGTTGCCAACCTTCTGTGTTTGCTGTTCACCTTCTGAGTTTGCTGTCCACCTTTTTGGTTTGCTGTCCATCTTCTGTGTTTGCAGGCCACCTTCTTGGTTTGAAGGCCACCCTCTGTGTTTGTTGTCCACCTTCTGTGTTTGCTGTCCACCTTCTTGGTTTGCTGTTCACCTTCTTGGTTTGCTGTCCATCTTCTGTGTTTGCTGTCCACCTCTTGGTTTGTTGCCAACCTTCTTGGTTTTTTGCCAACCTTCTTTGTTTGCTGTCCACCTTCTGTGTTTGCTGTCCACCTTCTGTGTTTGTTGCCAACCTTCTGTGTTTGTTGCCCACCTTCTGTGTTTGTTGCCAACCTTCTGTGTTTGCTGTCCACCTTCTGAGTTTGCTGTCCACCTTCTTGGTTTGCTGTCCATCTTCTGTGTTTGCAGGCCACCTTCTTGGTTTGAAGGCCCCCTTCTGTTTTTGCTGTCCACCTTCTGTGTTTGCTGTCCACCTTCTTGGTTTGCTGTTCAGCTTCTTGGTTTGCTGTCCATCTTCTGTGTTTGCTGTCCACCTCTTGGTTTGTTGCCAACATTCTTGGTTTTTTGCCAACCTTCTTTGTTTGCTGTCCACCTTCTGTGTTTGCTGTCCGCCTTCTGTGTTTGCTGTCCACATTCTGTGTTTGTTGCCAACCTTCTGTGTTTGTTGCCAACCTTCTGTGTTTGCTGTCCATCTTCTGTGTTTGCAGGCCACCTTCTTGGTTTGAAGGCCACCTTCTGTTTTTGCTGTCCACCTTCTGTGTTTGCTGTCCACCTTCTGTGTTGGCTGTCCACCTTCTTGGTTTGTTGTCCACCTTCTGTGTTTGCTGTCCACCTTCTGTGTTTGCTGTCCACCTTCTTGGTTTGCTGTCCATCTTCTGTGTTTGCAGGCCACTTTCTTGGTTTTGTTGTCCACCTTCTTGGTTTGTTGTCCACCTTCTGTGTTTGCTGTCCACCTTCTGTGTTTGCTGTCCACCTTCTGTGTTTGCAGGCCACCTTCTGTATTTGCTGTCCAACATCTGTGTTTGCTTTTCACCATCTGTGTTTGTTGTCCACCTTCTGGGTTTGCTGTCCACCTTCTGTGTTTGTTGTCAACCTTCTGTGTTTGCTGTCTACCTTCTGTGTTTGCTGTCCACATTCTGTGTTTGCTGCCCACCTTCTGTGTTTGCTGTCAACCTTCTGTTTTTGCTGTCTACCTTCGGTGTTTGCTGTCCACATTCTGTGTTTGTTGCCAACCTTCTGTGTTTGTTGCCAACCTTCTGTGTTTGTGGCCAACCTTCTGTGTTTGCTGTCCACCTTCTGTGTTTGCGTTTGTTGTCCACCTTCTGTGTTTGCTGTCCCCCTTCTTGGTTTGCAGGCCACCTTCTTGGTTTTCTGTCCACCTTCTGTAATTGCTGTCTATCTTCTGTGTTAGCTGTCCACCTTCTTGATTTGTTGTCCACCTTCTGTGTTTGCTGTCAACCTTCTGTTTTTGCTGTCTACCTTCGGTGTTTGCTGTCCACATTCTGTGTTTGTTGCCAGCCTTCTGTGTTTGTTGCCAACCTACTGTGTTTGCTGTGCAGCTTCTGTGTTTGCTGTGCACCTTCTTGGTTTCTGTCCATCTTTTGTGTTTGCAGGCCACCTTCTTGGTTTGAAGGCCGCCCTCTGTGTTTGTTGTCCACCTTCTGTGTTTGCTGTCCACCTTATTGGTTTGCAGGCCACCTTCTTGGTTTTCTGTCCACCTTCTGTAATTGCTGTCTATCTTCTGTGTTAGCTGTCCACCTTCTTGATTTGTTGTCCACCTTCTGTGTTTGCTGTCCACCTTCTTTGTTTGCTGTCCACCTTCTTGGTTTGTTGTCCACCTCCTGTGTTTGCTGTCCACCTTCTTGGTTTGCAGGCCACCTTCTTGGTTTTCTGTCCACCTTCTGTATTTGCTGTCTATCTTCTGTGTTAGCTGTCCACCTTCTTGATTTGTTGTCCACCTTCTGTGTTTGCTGTCCACCCTCTGTGTTTGCTGTCCACCTTCTGTGTTGTTTGCTGTCCACCTTCTGTGTTTGCTCTCCACCTTCTTGGTTTGTTGTCCACCTTCTGTGTTTGCTGTCAACCTTCTGTGGTTGCTGTCTACCTTCTGTGTTTGCTGTCCACATTCTGTGTTTGGTGCCAACCTTCTGTGTTTGTGGCCAACCTTCTGTGTTTGCTGTCCACCTTCTGGGTTTGCTGTCCACCTTCTGTGTTTGTTGTCAACCTTCTGTGTTTGCTGTCTACCTTCTGTGTTTGCTGTCCACATTCTGTGTTTGGTGCCAACCTTCTGTGTTTGTGGCCAACCTTCTGTGTTTGCTGTCCACCTTCTGGGTTTGCTGTCCACCTTCTGTGTTTGTTGTCAACCTTCTGTGTTTGCTGTCCACCTTCTGGGTTTGCTGTCCACCTTCTGTGTTTGTTGTCAACCTTCTGTGTTTGCTGTCCACCTTCTGGGTTTGCTGTCCACCTTCTGTGTTTGTTGTCAACCTTCTGTGTTTGCTGTCCACCTTCTGGGTTTGCTGTCCACCTTCTGTGTTTGTTGTCAACCTTCTGTGTTTGCTGTCCACCTTCTGTGTTTGCAGGCCACCTTCTTGGTTTGCTGTCCACCTTCTGTTTTTGCTGTCAACCATCTGTGTTTGCAGGCCGCCTTCTTGGTTTGAAGGCCACCTTCTGTGTTTACTGTCCACCTTCTGTGTTTGCTGTCCACCTTCTTGGTTTGCAGGCCACCTTCTTGGTTTTCTGTCCACCTTCTGTATTTGCTGTCTATCTTCTGTGTTAGCTGTCCACCTTCTTGATTTGTTGTCCACCTTCTGTGTTTGCTGTCCACCTTCTTGGTTTGTTTCCCACCCTCTTGGTTTGTTTCCCACCCTCTTTGTTTGTTTCCCACTCTCCTGGTTTGTTTCCTACCATCTTGGTTTGTTTCCCACTCTCCTGGTTTGTTTCCCACCCTCTTGGTTTGTTTCATACCATCTTGGTTTGTTTCCCACTCTCTTGGTTTGTTTCCCACCCTCTTGGTTTGTTTCCCACCCTCTTGGTTTGTTTTCCACCCTCTTGGTTTGTAGGCCACCTTTTGTGTTTGCTGTCCACCTTCTTGGTTTGTTATTCACCTTCTTGGTTTGTTGTCCACCTTCTGTGTTTGCTGTCCACCTTCTTGGTTTGCTGTCCATCTTCTGTGTTTGCTGTCCACCTTCTTGGTTTGTTGCCAACCTTCTTGTTTTTTTGCCAACCTTCTTTGTTTGCTGTCCACCTTCTGTGTCTGCTGTCCACCTTCTGTGTTTGCTGTCCACCTTCCGTGTTTGCTGTCCACATTCTGTGTTTGTTGCCAACCTTCTGTGTTTGTTGCCAACCTACTGTGTTTGCTGTGCACCTTCTGTGTTTGCTGTGCACCTTCTTGGTTTCTGTCCATCTTTTGTGTTTGCAGGCCACCTTCTTGGTTTGAAGGCCACCCTCTGTGTTTGCTGTCCACCTTCTGTGTTTGCTGTCCACTTTCTTGGTGTGTTGTCCACCTTCTGTGTTTACTGTCCACCTTCTGTGTTTGCTGTCCACCTTCTTGGTTTGCAGGCCACCTTCTTGGTTTGCTGTCGACCTTCTGTTTTTGCTGTCAACCATCTGTGTTTGCAGGCCACCTACTTGGTTTGAAGGCCACCTTCTGTGTTTGCTGTCCACCTTCTGTGCTTGCTGTCTATCTTCTGTGTTTGCTGTCCACCTTCTGTGTATGCTGTCTATCTTCTGTGTTTGCTGTCCACCTTCTGTGTTTGCTGTCCACCTTCTTGGTTTGGTTTCCACCCTCTTGGTTTGTTTCCCACTCTCCTGGTTTGTTTCCCACCCTCTTGGTTTGTTTCCCACCCTCTTTGTTTGTTTCCCACCCTCTTGGTTTGTTTCCTACCATCTTGGTTTGTTTCCCACTCTCCTGGTTTGTTTCCCACTCTCTTGATTTGTTTCCCACACTCTTGGTTTGTTTCCCACCTTATTGGTTTGTTTTCCACCCTCTTGGTTTGTTTCCCACTCTCTTGATTTGCTGTTCACCTTCTCGGTTTGTTTCCAACCCTATTGATTTGTTTCCCACCCTCTTGGTTTGTTTCCCATCCTCTTGGTTTGTTTCCCACCCTTTTGGTTTGTTTCGCAACCTATTGGTTTGTTTCCCACTCTCTGTGTTTGCTATGCACCTTCTTGGTTTGCTGTTCACCTTCTTGGTTTGCTGTCCATCTTCTGTGTTTGCTGTCCACCTTCTGTGTTTGCTGTCCACCTTCGGTATTTGCTGTCCACCTTCTGTGTTTGCTGTCCATCTTCTGTGTTTGCTGTCCACCTTCTTTATTTGTTTCCAACCCTCTTGGTTTGTTTTCCACCCTCTTGGTTTGTTTCCCACCCTCTTGGTTTGTTTCCTACCATCTTGGTTTGTTTCCCACCCTCCTGGTTTGTTTCCCACCCTCTTGGTTTGTTTCCTACCATCTTGGTTTGTTTTCTGCTCTCCTGGTTTGTTTCCCACTCTCTTTGTTTGTTTCCCACCCTCTTGGTTTGTTTCCCACCCTATTGGTTTGTTTTCCACCCTCTTGGTTTGTTTCCCACTCTCTTGATTTGCTGATCACCTTCTTGGTTTGTTTCCCACCCTATTGGTTTGTTTCCCACCTACTTGGTTTGTTTCCCACCCTTTTGGTTTGTTTCCCACCCTCTTGGTTTGTTTCCTACCATCTTGGTTTGTTTTCCACTCTCCTGGTTTGTTTCCCACTCTCTTGGTTTGTTTCCCACCCTCTTGGTTTGTTTCCCGCCCTTTTGGTTTGTTTCCCACTCTCTTGGTTTGTTTCCCACCCTATTGGTTTGTTTCCCACTCTCTTGGTTTGCTGTGCACCTTCTTGGTTTGCTGTCCATCTTCTTGGTTTGCTGTTCACCTTCTTCGTTTGCTGTTCATCTTCTTGATTTGTTGTCCACCTTCTTTGTGTAATATCAACCTTCTTTGTTTGTTGCCCATCATCTTTGTTTGTTTCTGACCCTCTTGGTTTGTTGTTCACCTCCACGTTTTGTTGTCAACCTTCACGGTTTGTTATCCACCTTTACAGTTTGTTGTCCATCTTCTTGGTTTGTTGTCCACCTTATTGGTTTTCTGTTCACCTTCACGGTTTGTTGTCCACCATTTTAGTTTATTGTCCACCGTTTTGGTTCATTGTCCATCTTCACGGTTCATTGTCCATCATCACGGTTCATTGTCTACCTTCATGGTTTGTTGTCCACCTTCACGGTTCATTGTCTACCTTCACGGTTTGTTGTCCACCGTCTTGGTTTGCTGACCATTTTCTTAGCTTTTTGTCAATCTTCTTGGTCTAATGTATTTTCTCTTGGGTTTTTGGCAATCCTCTTATTTTGTTGTCCATCTTCTAGATCTGCTGTATTAACAATGATAATTTAAGTTCTGCCTGGACAACAGTGTTTGGAAATGGACGATGGTATTTGATGTACTATATGGACATCGGTGATTAAAGTGCTGCCTTAAATTAGGTGTTTGATATGTTGACTTTAATTCTTAATCATAGATATTTCATTATTATAATTTGTAATGTTTCCAATTTGTTTTCAAAATGGTAATGGAAATGATGAACACAATTCAGTAAACAACAGACATAAAACATAAGGAAGCATTGATGTAATATGTGCTGTCGATATCTGTCAATGGCTGCAGTAGTGCCCGACCACCGTGCTGCTGCTCATCTACCTCCTTAACACACTACGTAGCTATGTGCACTGATGAGCTTTATCTCCCGATACAAATTTGTATCAATAATCTGCTGGAGCAGATGAGTTTTATACACTGTAAAGGAACCAGTGGATATTCATCAGCAGCTGTAAAAATGTCAAAGGGGCTGGTGAGCAGGCACATTATTTAGCCTACATGTATATGCATCAGTAAGTAGCTGGTGAGACAACATTGGAAGTGAATCCTGTCATGATCAATCAGCAACTATTTCGTGTTATGTTAACAAACTTACCGCTGGCTGTTGTACAGGTTTTTATCAATGACAGATAGGGCTGTAAGAAAGAAATAATTCTGAAGGTGCAGATGACTTCATTCAAATAGTTTATCTAGCCACCATAAATAAAGTTAACAATAATACAGTTGTCCTACTATATGTGACAGCTAACACTAATACAGTTGTCCTACTATATATGACAGCTAATACTAATACAGTTGTCCGACTATCTATGACAGCTAACAATAATACAGTTGTCCCACTATCTATGACAGCTACCACTAATACAGTTGTCCTACTATCTATGACAGCCAGCACTAATACAGTTCTCCCACTATCTATGACAGCTAACACTAATACAGTTGTCCAACTTTCTATGACAGCTAACACTAATACAGTTGTCCCACTATATATGACAGCTAACACTAATACAGTTGTCCCACTATCTATGACAGCTAACACTAATACAGTTGTCCCACTATATATGACAGCTAACACTAATACAGTTGTCCCACTATCTATGACAGCTAACACTAATACAGTTGTCCCACTATCTATGACAGCTAACACTAATACAGTTGTCCCACTATCTATGACAGCTAACACTAATACAGTTGTCCCACTATCTATGACAGCTAACACTAATACAGTTGTCCCACTATCTATGACAGCTAACACTAATACAGTTGTCCCACTATCTATGACAGCTAACACTAATACAGTTGTCCCACTATCTATGACAGCTAACACTAATACAGTTGTCCCACTATCTATGACAGCTAACACTAATACAGTTGTCCCACTATCTATGACAGCTAACACTAATACAGTTGTCCCACTATCTATGACAGCTAACACTAATACAGTTGTCCTACTATCTATGACAGCTAACACTAATACAGTTGTCCTACTATCTATGACAGCTAACACTAATACAGTTGTCCTACTATCTATGACAGCTAACACTAATACAGTTGTCCTACTATCTATGACAGCTAACACTAATACAGTTGTCCTACTATCTATGACAGCTAACACTAATACAGTTGTCCTACTATCTATGACAGCTAACACTAATACAGTTGTCCTACTATCTATGACAGCTAACACTAATACAGTTGTCCTACTATCTATGACAGCTAACACTAATACAGTTGTCCTACTATCTATGACAGCTAACACTAATACAGTTGTCCTACTATCTATGACAGCTAACACTAATACAGTTGTCCTACTATCTATGACAGCTTACACTAATACAGTTGTCACACTACCTATGACAGCTAACACTAATACAGTTGTCCCACTATATATGACAGCTAACACTAATACAGTTGTCCTATTATCTATGACAGCTAACACTAATACAGTTGTCCAACTATCTCTGACAGCTAACAGTAATACAGTTGTCCTACTATCTATGACAGCTAATACTAATACAGTTGTCCCACTATCTATGACAGCTAACACTAATACAGTGGTCACACTATCTATGACAGCTAACACTAATACAGTGGTCACACTATCTATGACAGCTAACACTAATACAGTTGTTCTACTATCTATGACAGCTAACACTAATACAGTTTTCCCACTATCTATTACAGCTAACATTAATACAGTTGTCCCACTATATATGACAGCTAACACTAATACAGTTGTCACACTATCTATGACAGCTAACACTAATACAGTGGTCACACTATCTATGACAGCTAACACTAATACAGTGGTCACACTATCTATGACAGCTAACACTAATACAGTTGTCACACTATCTATGACAGCTAACACTAATACAGTTTTCCCACTATCTATTACAGCTAACATTAATACAGTTGTCCCACTATCTATGACAGCTAACACTAATACAGTTGTTCTATTTTCCGTGACAGCCAGCACTATTACCGTTAAAGATCCCTTGAGGACAGACCAAAGATGAAAGGTAGTTTGAACAGCCGACCGACCATCTGATAACTGTTGGCTAAAAGTTTTACTGTAGACAGATGAAATGCTGCATATGTTCAGTTGGCCCTTAGGGCCAATTTGTGAAATAACCAATCATTTACTGTTTGGATTATGAGTTTGGTTAGATTAGTGTGGTTTTAGATATGTGAGTTTAAAAAGTGTGGTTAGAAATGTGTAATTTAATAAATGGTCAGAGATGTTTGGTGAGAGATGTTCTGTTAGAGAAGTTATCTTAGTGAATCATGGTTAGAAATGTGTGGTTAGAGAAGTGTGGTTAGAAATGTATGGTTAGAGAAGTGTGGTTAGAAATGTGTGGTTAGAGAAGTGTGGTTAGAAAAATGTGGTTAGAGAAGTTTGGTTAGAAATGTATGGTTATTGAACATGGTTAGAAAAGTGTGGTTAGAGAGCATGGTTAGAAATTGTGGTAAGAGGATCATGGTTATAAATATAATGGTTCAAGAAGCATGGTTATAAATGCGGTTGGAGAAGCATGGTATGAACTGAACAGTTAGAGATGTTTAGTTAGAGAATTTCTTTTGGAGAGGTGATGGTAAGAAATGTGTGTGGTATGTATACTTGGTTAGAGAAGTGTGGTTAGAAATGTGTGGTTAGAGAAGCATTGTTAGAGAAATTTGGTTTGAGAAGCACTAATAGCCTGGTTAGAGAAGCCTGGTTAGGGAAGCGTTGCAATAGCTGATGTATCTGTGCTTGTCTGTACTGATAGGCAGTAGAGAGGGAGAACAGCAGCGAGGCCAGCCTTTATGGTACAAACCAGTAGCTCTCCAGCTAGCCTCTCTAATACCGCATCAGAACGATTGACGCTGTGTGTGTGTGTGACAGGGAAAGCAGGGGACCATCATCTACCAGTTATACAAGGTAGTACTTTAAAATGATGTGAATTAGGGTATAAATACCTATTTAAACATTTTCTTGGATCAGGTTTAATAATATTTCTGTTGCTTCTATTTAAATTTGTTTTATCGTTATAGTATTATTACTTAGTAAAGGAGATAGACAGACTAAACACTAATATTGATTACAAATTTTGCAGTTAACATTGGGTTAGTCCTTGATGTCTATTTTCGTTGGGAAAACTCCACAGTAAACATTATAAAAGTCTTTGATATTTGACAAGAAATCTTGGCTGTAAAATGAAGGCATAGCGATGTGGATTTTGACATGAAAACATGACTGTAAATCTTAAAACTATCTTCATTGAAATGTTTCAGTTTAGAACTTGACAGTAAACCTCATGTCATGCTTGATAAGACGGTATCATCTAAATACTTTTCAATTATAGCCTTTGGCTGAGGTCGATACCTGGATTTATCGATCCGAATAAGATATATTGACAGAGGACGCAGTCCAAGGTCAATATATTTTTTTTCGGGTCGATAAATCCAGGTATCGACCGAAGTCAAAGGCTACAATTGTTTTATTATTTTCAAAACAGTAATGTTAGCAATCTGAAAAAAAAATCACCGCAAAAATCTACGGAAGCGGTACGATGTGTTTGTTTGGAGTCGCATCATAATTCTATTTTTAAAAACACCCAGTCCTTCAACAATAATCACGTGCTCCAAGTCAATATTGGTTTTTATCGGTGGACACGTGATGCATTCCTGGCCAATCAGTTGTCGGGAATAATATGAAAAAATAATAAATGTATTTATAAAAAAAATGTAAGTTGATAATACTTCCTGGGTTCATTTTGAACATACATGTATTCAGAGGGTTTAATTCTGAACATGTCCCCATGTAGAAATGAGGTACACAAATAAGGGTTTATGTGTTAATGACTGCTGCTGACATCAACATAGATCCTGTCTGGAGCGAGCACTGTCTGATAGACCTCTATAAAGACAGTCCTCAAGCATTGGTAAGTCATGTAATTGTGTCAGCTTTGGTTCCAAGCAAATTGAAACTGTCATGGTGATATGTTGATAGACCACCCTTACAGAGAAAAAACCATCAGCAGGGTTTTAGCATTAATTTGGTTTCCATAGATACAATTGTTTTCAGGGGAAGTATAAGCTGTCTTGGCTAATGTGTTAGTTAAATTTAAGTCTGTACTCATTGCACTCAAAGATTGCAGAGACTGAGGATATCTGGTAGACATTTTATGTCAAAGTCTGTAAAACTGGGTGTAATGGACAGTAAATCTGGAGCTTTAATTTGGATTCTGTCAATGAAAAAACGTCCTTGGAGTACAAAACATCACACTTTTAAGGTCATATACGGTTTACAGTACAAGTTGTCTCACTATCTTTATGTTAAACACTTGAGATTTCTTAGAGGAGAAATTAGTTCCACATTTTGGAGATTGAGTCAGATGCTTTTGTATAAGAAATTTCTCATTTTGAAGTAGACCTATCACAGAGCAAACTCTGAGACTAGAAAATTCAGGGTAAACCTCAAAATCAGTTTTCATTGAAACTCAATGAAGGATCCCTGTCTGCCTTGGAGACAAAATATTAAGAGTTTTACTGTCGTGTTTCATACTTACATTTACCTTCATTGATTATCATTATAGCATTTATGTGGCTTTCCTAGACTCATATTCCCTTACAGGTATTTTTTTTTGCTGAAGTGATTTATAAAAGATATATATACTGGAAAAGTTTCTCCAATGCATAAATAGCTTCAGCTGTTAAGTGGTATAGGAATCTAAAAGGTGTGTGCATGTGCACACATTAACTCCCCTAAAATGGCCCATTTATAGGACTCCTAAAAGTTCATCCGTCAAAAACCTTAAGGTTGTATATGTTAGTAGTTTGTTAATGTCGCACAAGAAAAGTGGCCTATTGATTAAAAACAAACAGATAAGAACCATAATACGTAGAATTCTTGTGCCTTCTGTCTGTTTGTTAGTGAACTAGACATACACAAACTTTGTCTCAGGAAATGCTCTTTGTATGACACACTGGTGTAGTTTATTTAGTGTTGCAGGAGAGGACAACGATCGTATCCAATTCATTGCCTTCATATTGCATGGGTAAAGAAATGATTGTTAATGTTAGTTTGCCACGAAAGGACGCTAATTAGTGTTCAAAGGCAATCGAAAGGAAGAAGAAACGTAGTTAGCAAGGTGCAAATAAGAATTCCCTTATCCTCATTTCATTGTCTTCCTTTCTTTGACTTGTTTTTCCTTCGCCTTCGCATATTGAGAGGTTACTGAACAAGATAACCCCAAGCTATTTATCTTTCCTTTGCTTTCCTGAACGCGAAGGCAAGTTGCTTAAAATATCATCCCTTCATGGCGAAGGCATGATACGTTATGAAGGCAGGTTGCTTAAAATATCATCCCTTCATGGCGAAGGCATGATAGGTTAGCGTTACTTGTTCTGTTGCCTCTCAACACTTAAACGAATTGAGGTACAAAAAAGGAAGGTCACAAATGTGAACTGAATGACAGGTGAACAATACAGGCCTATTAGGCCTCTGGTACATTTCACTTTACTGATTGTCAATATGATCTGTTTGTACTGTTGATTGTCAGTGGGACTTGTGTGTAATACGGTACTTTGTTTGATAACTGATTATCATCATGATCTGTGTGTTATACAGTACTGTTGTTTTATATAACTGGAGTTCCTGTGTAGTACTGTTGTACTCTATCTGATAATTGTTGTTATCACTTTGTTATGTAAGCTTCAGTCAGGGCTACTGGATTTCATACTGGAGTCGCATGGAAATGTTACACCAGTAAAATCTATACAATGATCTGTTTGGAAACAACTTCCCAAAGACTACAACAAACAGTGATATTAATAGGCATCAGGTCAGTGCTCGCATATCTCACCTAGGAAATGTCTATACAAAAAAGGACAGATTGCATGTAATACAATAAAATGAACCTGATCAGTCTGGACATTTGGTATATAAAATGTACTGACCTCATCAGTCTGGGCATTTTGTATATAAAATATAACCTCATCTGTCTGTACATTTTGCATTAAAATACACTAAACTCAGCAGTATGGACATTTTGTATTAGAATATACTAACCTTTTCTTTGTGAACATATAGAACACACATACCTCATCATTTAGCCTAAATGAATTCTGAAAATTAATAAACCAAGAGGTGTAGGGTGATGACATTTGGTCAGTAGCATGCTTAGATGGAAGGCTATCAAGTTTGTTAAAATGAATGACCTTGACCCACTTTAAAGGTCATAGGAGTCAAACATATATTTATCTTGAAAACCTTCTGTCATCAAGAGAGAATTGATAGTTTGCCAGCAATCTCCTAGGAAGGAGGTCTATCAAGTTGGTTTAAATGAATGACCTTGACCCATTTTGGTTGGTCAATGTGGGTCAAATGAAATGTATTAAAACATTTAAATAAAAAGGAGGCTAAGAGTGATGATATTTGACAAATAGCATGCTGTGATGAAGGGCTTAAAGTTTGTTTAATGATGATAGGAAATGTCTGAGGATGCCCCTACCCCCATCCCCGGTGAGGACTAGAACATATGTTAGAGGATGTTCTCCCTCCATCCCCTTATGCAATTTTATTGTAAATTTGATAGATATTTATCGTCATTTAAATCTAATATGGCATCACATACAACAAAGTTAGTCATTAGTGATCAATTCTTGTTAGTTCTGGCTTTGATAATTTTTCCTTTCATAAATGGTAAAATATTTACTGAATTGTGTCTGTACAAAATCAAAAATCTATTTATTATTATCTTGGTCATTTTCTCAATTTCAGAGTAATGATTATTTTCACAATTGATATTTTTGTTTCTTCTTGAATAAATCAATTTTGTTAGTGTTGACTATGGAGTATGACCTTAACCTGTAACATGGTGACACATAATTAAGTGGGATGGAAGACAGGTGTCGCCTGTTACTGATCAATCTAGACATAATCTGATCAGGTGTAGAAACACACATCAGTGTTAACAACAGACACCAAGAAAATCTCTTCAATTCAACATAAAGATGCAATATATCCTCGAAATATTTCTAGGAAATGTAACCTTGACCTGATAATTACAGTTATATCTCCCTCAGTGTTGAACAGCAAAATAAATTTCCTCCAATGTCCTAAAAAAACTCATTGAGTCCTCAAAAGCAATATTTTAACTGCTTAACAAATCTCCTTCAGTCCTCATCAGCTATAGTTTAACAGTTAAATAAATGTCCCTTAGTCATCATCAGCTATAGTTTTACAGTTAAACAAATCTCCCTTAGTCCTCATCAGCTATAGTTTAACAGCTAAACACAGCTCCCTCAGTCCTCATCAGCTATAGTTTAAAAGTTAAACAAATGTCCCTTAGTCCTCATCAGCTATAGTTAAACGGCTAAATAAATCTCCCTCAGTCCTCATCAGCTATAGTTTAACAGCTAAACACAGCTACCTTAGTCCTCATCAGCTATAGTTTAACAGCTAAACAAATCTCCTTCAGTCATCAGCTATTTCGTCTTTGCGTATTGCAGAGTTATCTTCTCTTGTGAGCAGGTATTGATTGTTACGTCATTGGTTTGTGTGAGAAAATTACGTCGTTTTCTCAAAAATTGATGACGTTATTCTCACAAACAAATGACGTAACAATCAATACCTGCTCACAAGAGAAGATAACTCTGCAATACGCAAAGACGGAATAGTTTAACAGCTAAACAAATCTCCCTAATTATATATAAGTTCTCAACAGCTATAGTTTAACAGCTGAACAAATGTCCCTCAGTCCTTATCAGCTATATATGTAGTTCTTCTGTTCAACAAATCTCCCTCAGTCCTCTTCAGCAATAGTTCCACTACTAAAAAGTCTCCCTCAATTCTTATTTACATTGGTTCATCTAATAAACAGAATACATGTATACCAGTATGGCTTACAGATTGTGGAAATTCAGGATTGATGTAAGATAAAGCTGTTTTTGAATTTGTAAATTATTTTTGGTTTCCAGAAAGTGACTCTTGTGTAATATTGCATGTGGATTAAAGAGAGCTTAGACCTAAATGTATATTTAAGGTGTAGATAAATGTTTTGTAATTGCTATGAAAATCCCCTCCAAGCTGCTGTTCTATCTACATGTGAAAGAAGCCTATCGATCCGTTACATTATTGTCTGCTGAACTTGACAAACTTTAATTAATGAGAAACCAATTTATCCAACACAGCCAATCTACCTACTCCAGTCCTCATGAAACGTTATTCTGGGGCTGTTTGTGTAAGCCATATTCTGAGTTTTAACAGAAGCTTTGTAGTATGGACTTCTAACTAATTTTATATTGTTTATAAGCAGGAACTGTCTCTGACTAGACGATACTACTGTTGTCTGTAACTAGATGCTGTTTTACCATTGTTGTTGTTTTACTGTTGTCAGTAACAAGATAACGTTTTACCATTGTTGTTGTTTTACTGTTGTCTGTAACTAGATAATGTTTTACCATTGTTGTTGTTACCTAAAAGATGGTTTATAGGAGTTTGTTTTTAAAAGTTGTTGTACAGGATATGTTTGTAACTATATCTTGTTGGTTTACAGGAGTTGTGTGTAAATCTTAAGTTGTTATACAGGAGTTGTTTGTAACCTAAAGTTGTTGTTTTACAGGAATTGTGTTGTTATTGAAGGTTGTAGTTTTGCATTTCCATTTTATACAACTGATCTGATAAAAAAATGATGGGTCAAAATCGTGAAAGCTTTCTATTTATATTGTATTGTCACTTTGTGCATATGTTGAACAAATGATAACTGATTTGACAGGTAATGCACTTTTTATACCCAGGGGGAGACCCCTACTCATAACCAAGCACGTACATTCTAAAATGTCCACGTTTTCTTTGATACGACAGCTGGAAGAGGAATGTCACTGGGTAACATCTCAAAACGAGATTTTTTTTTTTTTAATTTTTGTATTAATCTCAATTGAAAGCTTTTTAACTTGTATTGTCAGCTTTAAAGTTGTTGTTTTACAGGACTTGTTTGCAGCTAAAGGTGGTTTTAAATGAGTTGTGTGTAACTAAAAGTTGTTGTGCTACATTAGCTGTTTGTAACTAGACATTTTTACTTTTTAATTTACAGAAGTTGACTAACTTTTGATATCTCAGAAGAATAGGACCCAAATGATTGGTAACCATGGGATCTGGAGCCAGCACCCTGACTCCGCCCTCCTCACCTGAACTGGACAGCTATAGAAGAGCCTCCCCCAAACATAGAGACAAAGGTAGGCTCCTACACAGCGTTTATTTACAGACAGATCAAAATGTTATCAGTGAGTGCACAAGCTGTGAAAGAGGATTTTTACATACAGCAAAATTATTTATACGATGATTCGAAACAACAGTGTTTTTCTATGAATTTGCATCAGTAGCAGTAACCATGACACCACTAGGGATCAATGTCCAAGGGTAAATGTTGTATCCTCAGTCACATCATCTAAAAACCTAGGATTGACATCTTGGTTTTCGTTAATTTCCTCTTAAAAGCATGGAAGAACTTCAACCAGACTTGGGTGATTTCTATTTCACAGGTCTTTCTTAATATATATATATACTGCTGCACGTACATTACAGATAAAATGGACTGTTGATAAGAACAGACGCTGACCTGTTGATAAGAACAGATGCTGACATGTACATTACAGATAAAATTGACTGTTGATAAGAACAGACGCTGACATGTACATTACAGATAAAATGGACCGTTGATAAGAACAGACACTGACATGAACATTACAGATAAAATGGACGGTTGATAAGAACAGACGCTGACTTGTTGATAAGAACAGATGCTGACAAGTACATTACAGATAAAATGGACCGTTGATAAGAACAGACACTGACATGAACATTACAGATAAAATGGATTGTTGATAAGAACAGACACTGACATGAACATTACAGATAAAATGGACCGTTGATAAGAACAGACGCTGACATGTACATTACAGATAAAATGGACTGTTGATAAGATCAGACGTTGACATGTACATTACAGATAAAATATACTGTTGATAAGAACGGACGCTGACATGTACATTACAGATAAAATGGACTGTTGATAAGAACAGACGCTGACATGTAGTGAAGGTGGAGACCCATTTTTTGGGTAAACCACAGAAACCTGATGAATTTTAGCAAAGTTTCTTTAATCAATTGAAAAGATTTTCTAATGATGTTCCTGATTCCTTATAGTGCTGACTGATGCTACATTCAATGTGTTACATATGTTTAGATGGAGCATGTTTTACTCGGTTTCATCAGTGAATTTGCAAGGATTTTACTGTAGAATCTGTTTTGAGAGATCATTCTGGGTCAAGTAAAACTATTGTAAACCCATTCGCACCTAAAGTCACATTTGAACCTTACCAAATCAATTACATGTACTAGGCAAGTCCAGTTTAAATATGTAGGGATAAATGAGTTAAGGCCAAATGTATTGTGTTTGTCTGTTTCTCCCATCTGTGGCCAGTTAGCTCTCAGAACTTTTCATACTCTTTGCAACAACTGCCAATGTGATTTTAATCACATACTTAGTTAAAACGATTATTTTATGGCTGTTACCAAGTCAGCCAGTTCAAACTCTATCCTAGCTGTTTTTGCTTCCAATTTTCTAACACATTTTTAACCTCTTCTCAAGCTCCACCAGAATGATTTAAGCCAAATGTTTCAACCCTTTGATCAAGACCCTGATACGTCTCAGGAAATTAAAAATGGCCACCTTTGTCCTCTGATTAGCTGAAACACCTGCACGAAGGGCAAATGAGATTATGTCATTGCACAGCCTCACTCACTGTCTACATTTAGGTCTGTTGTCCATCAAGTTCAATCTTTGAAATCCTCATTATAATACCACAGAGAATGGGCAATGACTATTACATATAATATGAAATCTATATGCCTTCCCTCAAAAAATTTGATGCCAGCGATTGGAAATTATTGTGCAATAATTTCCTGGCACATGGGATGGGGATTTGGCCAGGTGGGGACAGATAAATATTCTTTTCTTCTCTCCTGTTCAAGTTCTTTCTTTTTTCAGGTTCACAATCAATATTGAATTATTTGAAATAGAAGATATTTTAGGGAGGTTGGAGGAGGTTGGAGGGGGTTGGAGGGAGTTGGAGGAGGGTTGGAAGGAGGTTAGAGGGAGGTTAGAGGAAGGCTAGAGGGGGTTGGAGGGGGGTTGGAGGGAGGTTAGAGGGAGGCTGGAGGAAGGTGATGGTACTTTTGTTTTACTTTTAGGCAGGGCTATAAAAAGTATCCACATATCTGGATAACATTTATGCAGGACTAAGGAGGTACATTGTTTATATATCTCCTACTGTCTATTCTACCTCATTTTATTGTTACTTCTTCAAATGTAACTTGTGTTATAACCTGCCTGGGGACTACATGTATGTTGATTGTTACATTTTTTACCTTGCTCAAACATCTCTTACTATGTATTGAGGATAGGAATGTTTTGTAGGTAGCCTGGTCTCCGAGTTGACGCCTGTCAACCATGATAATTATTGGTCCCCGTAATACCACATGCTATATGTATTGATCAACCATCTGAACACTAATGCTATAAATCATCTCACAACATTATTATTTGTAATTAAGGAAAAGTGGTCTCTGTTTAAAGCTGATCATATCTGGTCGAATAATTGTATCTGACCACTATAGTTGGCCAGTAGATGACCACCTCAAAGTGGATGATGATGAACCGAGGGATGAGCACAGAAGTGGGGATAAATACTGGGTATCCAAATTGTAAGACAGGGAATTGACTGGTGTAACAGAAAGCCTGTCACTGTAAATGGTCAGGGATATGTTTTAGTTATCTGAGTGGGAATACTGTAACTACTGGCTAAGCTCAAGGTTGTCGGTGGTGTAGTTCAGGCAAGAATGCTGTAATTCCAACCTCTGGCACTATACATCATTGGCAGACACTTTTGGCCAGACTCTTGGATACCAGTATATTTGCCAATACTTGTGTATGTATCACATGAGATTGTAGACACCCATATTTGTCACCACTACAGACTGTTTAATTAGGCAGTAATTGTGTTAGCAGTTGGAAACACAGGTGCCTGTTACATCTATATATGAGAAGGTGTGATTATCTTCTAGCCAGCCTCCTGGGTAACTTGTTTTGAGATGATCTCTGTCTCAAAACAGTTGTCACATTATCATTGGTGACAGTATCTCAGTGACACATTATCTCAGTGACACATTATCTCTAGTGACACATTATCTCAGTGACACATTGTCTCAGTGACACATTATCTCAGTGACACATTATCTCTGTGACACGTACATTATCTCAGTGACACATTATCTCAGTGACAGTATATGTAATTTTATATGCTATGTTACATAGGGTTATATTTACTGTATACAAGGTAATATTACTGCTTAACACATTCACCCCTGAAAATTCATAATGAACTATTCCAACCTTTGAATTGGAAGAGTTCAAATGTGTCTTCAGGGGTGAATAGGTTAAAGGATAAGATATACTCTATACAGCTATATATACCTACTGCATACAAAGTATGATACCCCCGGTCAAGCGAACTATGTACGGAAAAGGAATCTACCAAAAAACTGGCCCTGATTTATTTGTGATAATTGGTGATTTATTTTTTGACCTTGAGATGGAGGACATTCTCTGTATCTGTCGCTCATCTGTCAATAAAACAGCAGTAATCATCTTCAACCCATCAATATGTCAAGTCATTTACAATCCGATTTAGGGGTGGCTCATTACTATCCGTGGACTCAAGTAGCCAGCCCTTCACTGATGTTATAGCTATAGGTTCTCAATTAAATGTGTCGACCTCATTCACAATTGTTAAGAGTTTAAGATTTCTTTCTGAATGATAACATTTAAAAAAAAATAAGAAATCACACAGTTTTTGCTTCAAATGAATTAACCAAATACACTTTACAAATTTCTCCAAAAATTAAAGATATTCTTCACTGAAATTATATGGTGTGTGAAAACCTTAAAACCTAAAAGTAATTACATTTCATTATTGGCAAACACCGTAATGAAATAGGTTGCACTTTGAACAGTGTTAAAGGGGCTGGTCGGGGAAAAAATGTCATATTTGCTAAAATGGCATACACATGTTTAAAATACCTTCTTATGAAATATACCGATTCAAATTTTGCTGAAATTCACTCCCTAAGAGTAAAAATTATAATTATATTAAAGAAATCCTAAATCGTCACCCGACAGTCTTAAACTCTCAATTGACTCAGATCAGTGATGTAATTTTACCACACGCGCGTCATCAACAAGGCCAAATGTAAACATCGCGGCGAAAGATAAAGATGCCTGCAAAAGTCATGAAAGGCACGATGTATCAATACCATTATATATAACAACAACATATAGGTAGGAATACTACACTTGCATCAAACATGACCTTTGAAAACAATTATTTACGTATAGTATTGCTGTCTTGTCCCCTAGTTGAGTCCGACATGGCACATGACCACGTGCTATTGTTGTTATCTTCACTGCCTCACTTTCGAAACAACCACGTGACATATATAAATAGATATGCGCTAAATTTACACGGGGCTTCCCCGAGATTTCAGTGGTCAAAACTGGACATTGCAAGCAGAATTCGACCATCATATTGCCGTGGTGTAACTTTTGGAAGACCAGAGAACGCATTTAGACTCATTTATTTTGACTTTTTTCCCCGGACCAGCCCCTTTAATGGAGGTAATGAACCTCACCAATAATCCTAACATACTGTAGGCCCTTAGCTCATTGTTTATACAAAAAATACATTGCTGAATCCTGTTATATCCTCCCAGCAGTACAAATGGTACAATATAAATATTGCATAGAATATGTTTCGGTTGACTGCATCTTTCGGGCCTATTGGTTCCTTGAAATTCTAATGGATTTTTTCCTTGATTTCATGTCTAGCAAAGAAAAAAAGATGTCTTATTTTCTAAATGTTCTCTCATGAGAGACCCATTAAGTCACTGATATATTATGTACATCAGAATTAAGAAGGAAGTCTTTGATAGGTTGGGGCCTGTCATATCATTATACCAGCAGTGATAGAATGGAATCAATTTTTACAGTAGACATTGGATTTGTTAAAAAAGTCTTAGTTTTAAAATCTACCATTACAGCTGGTCTTTAGTGGGAGATTTACTACCACTGAGCCTTTGTGGTTTATAGGAAAAAGAGTTATCATCACAGGGCCTTAGTGATATATAGCAAAGATTATCAGTACAGGGCCTTGGTGGTATGTAACAAAGATTATCAGTACAGGGCCTTGGTGGTATGTAACAAAGATTATCATCACAGGGCCTTAGTGATATATAGCAAAGATTATCAGTACAGGGCATTGGTGATATATAGCAAAGATTATCAGTACAGGGCCTTGGTGGTATGTAAAAAAGATTATCAGTACAGGGCCTTGGTGATATATAGCAAAGATTATCAGTACAGGGCCTTGGTGGTATGTAACAAAGATTATCAGTACAGGGCCTTGGTGATATATAGCAAAGACTATCAGTACAGGGCCTTAGTGATATATAGCAAAGGTTATCAGTACAGGACCTTGGTGGTATATAGCAAAGATTATCAGTACAGGGCCTTGGCGGTATATAACAAAGATTATCAGTACAGGGCCTTGGTGATATGTAACAAAGATTATCAGTACAGGGCCTTGGTGATATGTAACAAAGATTATCAGTACAGGGCCTTGGTGGTATGTAACAAAGATTATCAGTACAGGGCCTTAGTGATATATAGCAAAGGTTGTCAGTACAGGACCTTGGTGGTATATAGCAAAGATTATCAGTACGGGGCCTTGGTGATATATAGCAAAGATTATCAGTACAGGGCCTTGGCGGTATGTAACAAAGATTATCAGTACAGGGCCTTAGTGATATATAGCAAAGGTTATCAGTACAGGACCTTGGTGGTATATAGCATAGATTATCAGTACAGGGCCTTGGTGATATATAACAAAGATTATCAGTACAGGGCCTTGGTGGTATGTAACAAAGATTATCAGTACAGGGCCTTAGTGATATATAGCAAAGGTTATCAGTACAGGAGCTTGGTGGTATATAGCAAAGATTATCAGTACAGGCCCTTGGTGGTATGTAACAAAGATTATCAGTACAGGGCCTTGGTGATATATAGCAAACATTATGGGTATAGGGCCTTGGTGATATATAGCAAAGATTATCAGTACAGGGCATTGCTGATATATAGCAAAGATTATCAGTACAGGGCCTTGGTGATGTATAGCAAAGATTATCAGTACAGGGCCTTGGAGATATATAGCAAACATTATGGGTATAGGGCCTTGGTGATATATAGCAAAGATTATCAGTACAGGGCATTGCTGATATATAGCAAAGATTATCAGTACAGGGCCTTGGTGATGTATAGCAAAGATTATCAGTACAGGGCCTTGGAGATATATAGCAAACATTATGGGTATAGGGCCTTGGTGATATATAGCAAAGATTAACCGTACAGGGCCTTTGTGGTTTATAGGGAAAAGAGTTATCATCACAGGGCCTTAGTGATATATAGCAAAGATAATCAGTACAGGGCCTTGGTGATATATAGCAAAGATTAAATTATCAGTACAGGGCCCTGGTGATATATAGCAAAGATTAACAGTACAGGGCCTTGGTGATATATAGCAAAGATTAACAGTACAGGGCCTTGGTGGTATATAGCAAAGATTATCAGTACAGGTCCTTGGTGATATATAGCAAAGATTAAATTATCAGTACAGGGCCGTGGTGATATCTAACAAAGATTATCAGTACAGGGCCTTGGTGGTATATAACAAAGATTAACAGTACAGGGCCCTGGTGATATCTAACAAAGATTATCAGTACAGGGCCTTGGTGGTATATAGCAAAGATTATCAGTACAGGGCCTTGGTGATATATAACAAAGATTATCAGTACAGGGCCTTGGTGGTATATAACAAAGATTATCAGTACAGGGCCTTGGTGATATATAGCAAAGATTAACAGTACAGGGCCTTGGTAATATATAGCAAAGATTATCAGTACAGGGCCTTGTACAGGGCCTTGGTGGTATATAGCAAAGATTATCAGTACAGGGCCTTAGTGATATATATAGCAAAGATTATCAGTAAAGGGCCTAGGTTATATATAGCAAAGATTATAAGTACTGGGCCTTTGTGGTATATAGAAAAGATTATTAGTTTGGGGCCTTAGGGATATTGCTATTCAAGATTCAAGAAATTTTATTCACCATCGCATATTACAAACAAAATAACATTAGCACTGTAGTGCTATTCTTGCGACAAACATAGGTTTACACATATTAAGTAATTTAACAACAATATCACAGAATACAAAAAAGGAAGAGACACAAGATTACAATAATAAAAATCTCACAAAAGATAAATTCCTGAGGTGAATATCACTATGAGTTGGTGCAAATTGCACAATAGCATATAGTTGGCCATCCCAGGTTCGGAGCAGTCTTCAAAAAGTTTGGTAGTCCTCTATCTTTCTGTACTCCATTGGCAGACTGTTCCATACCCGGGCCGCCTCAGAGTGTCTCTCTTCTAAATTTATGTAAAACATTTCTTTGTTCAATAAGATCATTTAAAAATAATGGTGAAGTGCCATTTATAATCTTGAAAATTTCTATGGCCATATTTCTTAAACGAGGTACATGTAAAAATCAAGCTTGTTTTTTTTCAATATTTCTAAAACTGATGACGTGTAGTCATTTCATTTTCAATAAAACATAGAGCCCTCTCTTGGATCTTCTCCATCTTTCTCGTGTTTGTCAGGTTACAAAAGTGCCAAGCCAAAGGACAGTAGTTAAAATTAGATAGGATAAAAGACTTAAAAATAGTAATCTTTCCTTTCCTTGTAAGATGACTGCCTAATCTCTTTAAAACTGCTAATTGCTTGGATGCATTCCTACATAAACGAGAGATATGTACATCAAATTTAAGAAGGAAATCAATATCTACACCTAAAAGCTTGACACAGTCTTGACATAAAATCTCTACCCTATCAATGCTAAAAGATGATATTGTTTCATGGACTTTCTTTCCAATACAAATAGCCTGGAATTTACCTGGATTGGCCTTCATACCATTGGAGGAAAACCAATCTATTAGCGTCTTGCTTTCCTCCTCCAGAGTTTTCTATAAAGTGTCAAGGCAGTTATACTTATATTTGATAAAGTATCATCATTGGGGTAATTATACAGTGAACCTTTATTTACAAAACCAAACATATAATTGATAAAAATATTAAAAAACAGTGGCCCTACAATCGAGCCCTGGGGGACCCCCTTTTTGACATTCCCTCATTCGCTCACCTCCGGCCCTAGCCTGCTCTGCTGCTGCCTGTCACTATAATTTAGGTAGCTACTGATGAGGTCCATAGCGACCTCACCCAGCCCATAGGCCCGCATCTTACATAGAAACAGGTTATGAGGAATGTAGTCGAAGGCCTTGGACAGGTCCATCAATATAGCGTCGACATATTTTTGGTTATCCAAGGCCTGCCTCCAATCCTCAAGAAGTCAGAACAGACTGACACCCAAGCCGCTCCTGAAGACTGCCAGGAAAGGATTAAAATGAGTTTAAAAAAGTCAAGAGGTTGATCATGTAAAATTCTTTCAAAAATCTTTGATATGGTAGGTAAAATACTAACTGGTCTAAAATTTCCCTTTTCCAAAGGACTATCTTTCTTAAAAAAGGAATATATATGTAATATTAAAGATTATCAGTACAGGACCTTGGTGGTATATAGCACAGATTATCAGTACAGGGCCTTGGTGGTATGTAACAAAGATTATCAGTACAGGGCCTTGGTGATATATAGCAAAGTTTATCAGTACAGGGCCTTGGTCATATAGAATATTAGATCATCGGTAACAGGGTTTCGGTTGGATAGAGAAAAGATATGATTTTACATCGCATGGCTTTGTTTGGATATACTTCTCCAGTCATCCTCAGAGGATTTATAACCATGTTGATTGTACTTATGAAAGTTTATGTGTAGATTAACTACTGCACATAAGGTTTTCTGTCAGCTGACATATAGTCAATACAACAGCTTGGTATGAAGCTAGGAGTCGAGCCATTATCTGATGTCAATATCAAACCTGATAATCACTTATTCATTTGTACAGATTATGGATTTTGACATAAAACAATGACAGAAAATCAAAAATTATTAGTGGGCCATTCCCCCTGGCTCGTCTTGCTTTGTCAGAGGGCCATTCTCTTATGGCTTGTCTGCATTGTCAGAGGGCCATTCTGTCTGGCTCATCTGCTTTGTCAGAGGGCCATTCTCTTTTGCTTGTCTGCTTTGTCAGAGGGCCATTCTCTTTTGCTTGTCTGCATTGTCAGAGAGCCATTCTGTCTGGCTCGTCTGCTTTGTCAGAGGGCCATTCTCTTAGGCTTGTCTGCATTGTCAGAGGGCCATTCTGTCTGGCTCGACTGCTTTATTAGAGGGCCATTCTCTTTGGCTTGTCTGCATTGTCAGAAGGTCATTCTGTCTGGCTCGTCTGCATTGTCAGAGGGCCATTCTCTCTGGCTTGTCTCCATTGTCAGAGGGCCATTCTCTCTGGCTCGTCTGCATTGTCAGAGGGCCATTCTCTCTGGCTCATCTGCTTTGTCAGAGGGACATAATATGGAAGAATTTCAAAGAGACTTGCAGACAAGAACTGTTTTTCAATATTTACACTTGACTTTTCGATCAGTTAACGGGATTTAAGCAAGACTTAAAAGAAAGTTGGCATGAGCACAGAATCCATGCTTGAGCATGGGAATGGTTTCATGAATATAGGTCCAGGTTTCTGCTGCAACTTATCAATAGATTGTTGGTCCCAGTATTTAGGATTACTGCTACACCTAACTTATCATCTTAGATTGTTGGTAGTTCTGATTATTTTGATCACAGACTATATTTAATCTGTTGGTTGAAAACCAGTTTTAGGAATTATTGAAATTGATGACAAAAAGCGTTGAGTTTGCCTGATGATTATGGTGCTGATCAAGTCTAGCGGAACCTTTATTCCTAACTTCTTGTTCCTCCATTTATTATTGATAGCCTAACTCAGGTGTACATATACACATTGCCTGTTGGACAGAAGGTCAAACTGTGACAGCACCTTCAACAGGAGATCAAACAGAACACTAAACATTTCTTATGTCTCATTACAGCATCTAATTGGCCATTGTCAGATACTTAACTGGCCCTAATTAATCGGTTTTAGCTGGCCATCCTATTACATGATGGTCGCTAGCCAAGTTGGCTTGTACTAAGAAAGGCCTCCAGAAAATACAATGCAATGTAATTTCCTGTGAGTAGATAGCATACATCAATAGAGGATATAAAGGAGAAGAGGATTTAGTTGGTAAATATATAAAAAGAAGAATAAGGCTTTAGTGTCACTGCTGTCATGTAAAATATGTGAGGTTATGTTGTTTTGTGAGACATGTTAGGTGACACATTGTTTTGTACATGTTAGGTGACACATTGTTTTATACATGTTAGGTGACACATTGTTTTGTGAGACATGTTAGGTGACACATTGTTTTATACATGTTAGGTGACACATTGTTTT